>NW_015634502.1:189678-203394 GCF_001515625.1 Sinocyclocheilus rhinocerous
TATTCAGTTTATTTGTACAATTATTTTATACAATATAATTTCTTATTCAGTGCTTTAAGTGTTTCAAGTAGGTCTATTTTTTTTTGTAATTTGTGGCTGTTTACTTGTCTTAAGTATAAGCTTGTTTTTAATTAGGCTAGTATTTTTTATTTTTTTAAATATTGAAATTGGTAACAAGAATTATGAAATTTCAATGCATCAAAATTTTGATAGGATAAAAATCCTATTTAAAGCTATATATATATATTATATTTGTAATACGGGGCCCTGCAGTAAGTCATAGCCCCGGGGCCCAGTAAGGTCTTAATGCAGCCCTGTATATGGGATAAAATAAAGTTCTGTGGTTCCGAAGTTACATCTACAAACGCTATTACCGTTTAATCGAATGCAGAAAACATACGAGCCAGCCAGGAGTCGAACCTAGAATCTTCTGATCCGTAGTCAGACGCGTTATCCATTGCGCCACTGGCCCTTGTGAAGAAATTGGGGGCCCACGTGACCCTATGTAGTATGACGGTACAAGCTGTCTCATTTCGTAGACTGTTGCGCCCTCCTGTGGTCGCGTTTGATGGCCTCATTGAGGTCATTGAGGCTGCCTCATTTCAGAAAAGTAACAATTACACTCCGAAATAAAAAAGGTATCACAATATTTTACTCCTCACGAGAAATACCAACCAATTTTATAATGGTTACGTTTCTGAAATTAGACATCCTCGATTATATATATATGCAGCCGGCCGACAAAATACGACCATAGGAGGGCGCAGTAGTCTTCGAAATGAGACACAGCGACTATAGACTGTGTAAACGACATGAACGTGTGAACTACAAACCTTTCTTTTCTGGTAGACTATCCCTTAAAAATTGGGTGTTTTCATTTCATTAAAATGGTTGGCAGAGCCATCATTATGATCACAAGTTGTAATCATCGCCTAACTATGTCTGCTTAACTGAATACATGACGTTAACTAGGGGTATTATCTTACAGCTGTATGCTACTGCTATATGTATATTCGTATTACAAATAAAAGATACAGATACAGCAAAACGTGCATTTTATCCGCCGAAATAGCTCAGTTGGGAGAGCGTTAGACTGAAGATCTGAAGGTCCCTGGTTCGATTAATTTCAGTGGCATAGGCCAGTGTTTCACAATCTTTTTTTTAGTCACGGCACCCTTTGGAAATTTTAACAAACTTGTGGTACCCTACAAAATTAATTTTGTCACAATATTTAAATTTCTAACTTTGATATGATAATTTGAGAAGTATAGATATTCGATACAACAGGGAAGAACTGCAGAATATAATGTCATACAGATATTTTTAATATTATAAAAAAAATTTGTCCATCAATGGTGGCAATCAGTAGGCTAATTTCTAATGAAGAGACCAATTTATAGCCATAAGCCATAGATACCTTCAAAATGTCTCACAAGAAAGAAACCTGTCTTGAACAGTAAAAACAATAGAAAGTATAAGTGTTTTGTAACATGAATGGAGAGAACAAACTGCATGTGTTCCTCATTTTGTGAAACAAACAGGCAAAGGGAAATTGTTTTCTTTGAGTTTAAGATGAGGGTTGTTGATTTAGTTTTTTTTTTCTATAACAAACACGTGCCATAACTTAAATTACACATGAATTGGGCTAATTTCCATTTCTTCTAAGTACATACGTCATGTGTACGTATTATAAACCCCGCCCTCATTTTTGACGACGCACGTTTCCGTAGTGTAGTGGTTATCACGTTCGCCTCACAGCTCAAGGCCAGCCACACATAGGTGTAGAGCGCTGACTAGCCAATAGGAAGGAAGGTAATTCCAGGGAGTCGGGACGAGTAAAATACACACAATAAGAGGTTCGAATCCCGTCTCGGCCGCAAATAACATAAAATGAATTTGTATTCATTTTTCATCTAGATACACCAAGTACGATTAACATATAATAAACGAACTTTGTGCACAAAGATAAAATAAATCTTGTAATAATTGTTCTTGTGTAGGATGTACAAAATGTGCAATGATCTTAATAAACATTTACATTATAATGGGGTATAGTTATCTTTAATATAGAAAATGTGAATGTGAATAATTAAAAAAAACATTTTGATCATGTTTTAGACCTTTATTTTTAAAGAGACATTCACTTTATATTTGTATAACTATGTACAGAAAACCCATATATATGAAATAGAACAAACTCACCAAAAAGTAAGTTTTTCATTTTATATATATTAAAATAATATACTTATTATATAAAAATGAAAAAGGTAATTACTACAGTATAGTACTAACCAAAATATTGAATAATTAAATAAATATACATAAAATAATTATAGATTAAACTACAACAACTAATATAATAAAATGTAAAGATGTGGAGAACACAGAAAAAAAACAAGAAAAATATGTTTTACATTAAATAATTATGTACAATTATGTATGCTTAATAGTAACAGTTATTAACATTTAGTGTTTACAAATCTGAGCAAGATAAAATATCAATGCAAGTCAATAAAATGTAATATCAATAAAAAAAAAATCTATAAAATTAATTAATTTTTAATCAATAAAAAAAAAAAAAATCACACTAAAATACAGTGCAAACAAGGCCAATACGTCTGGTATTTTAATGAACAAATGGAAATAAATGAAACTATTTGAATGTATAGATTCAACAACAATAATAAAATCTAAAGTTGTTGAGAACACAGAAAAAAAAACAAGAAAAAAAATCTACACTACCAGTCAAATGTTTTTGAACAGTAAGATTTTTAATGTTTTTTTTTTAAAGAAGTCTCTTCCGCTCACCAAGCAGAATTTGATCTTTATTTGATCTGAAATACAGCAAAAGCAGTAATATTCAGCAGCTAGAATTTTAACTGGGGTTAGGGCTGGCGACCATATAACTCCTGTTTTGAAGACGTTACACTGGCTCCCTGTTAAATACCGCATAGATTTTAAAATCTTAATGCTTACATACAAGGCTCTGCATGGTCTCGCAGAAAGTGTCACATGATCCTTCAGAAATCATTCTAATATGCTGATTTGCTGTTCAAGAAACATTTATTACACATGTATATATTTAAGAAAAATATGTTGTTTATATTATAAACATATTTATATATAATATAAATTATACGAATATACATATATACATGCAAATACATTTTGAAATATATACTGTATGTGTGTGTATGTATATATACATAATAAATGTACACACACACACATTATGTAAACAAAAACTTTTTTTGGATGCGATTATTTGCGATTAATCATTTGACAGCACTAATTATATATATATATATATATATATATATATATATAGTATTGTAATTTTATATTTATATGGATATATATTTGCAACCATAACATTGCTTTTTTTTTTTACAATTTTAAATTAATTGTTTTACATTTGAATATATTTTCTAATTATAATTAATTGCGTTAGGCTAACCGAGACTTGTCATTTGCACTTATAAATTGTTGCTCTTTTGTTAGTTTTGACTGCTTTTATTGTCCTCATTTGTAAGTCACTTTGGACAAAAGCAAAATGAAAAATGGGGGCAAAAACAAAAGTGTTGCGTTTATAATTATATATTTATAATTTTCAACATTTACAGTGTGGTACAATTTAAAATAACTTTCCTATGTTAAATGTACTTTATTCCTGTGATGCAAAGCTGAATTTTAAGCATTATTACTCCAGTCTTCAGCATCACGTGATCCTTCAGAAATTATTCTAATGTGCTTTCCAACATTGTAGTGGCATTGATAATATCAACATTGATTATAATAAGAAATGTTTCTTGAGCAAATCATCATATAAATGATTTCTGAAGGATCATATGACGCACTGAAGACTGAAGTATAATGATGCTGACAATTCAGCTTTGCATCACAGGAATAAAGTACATTTAACATAGGAAAGTTATTTTAAATTGTACCACACTGTAAATGTTGAAAATTATAAATATATAATTATAAACGCAACACTTTTGTTTTTGCCCCCATTTTTCATGAGCTTAACTCAAAGATCTAAGACTTTTTATATATATACACACACACACACACACATTGTTTTTATAGAACAGCACACATGGTTAAATTAACTGAAGAATCATAAACTACACACTACATATTATATTACACTATTAACCTGATTTGATTGTGTTCAACATGATATAGCAAGACATCTATGAACATTCAACTTTGCAATCAAAGATATTACAATAAAATACAGCAGTTGCATTATCTATAAAGAATTTGGTTTACTGTGTGGTTTACTGCTGAACACACAGTAGGCTAAATTCATAAAGTAAGCTCTGTTAGGCCTATCTATTTATTTATTTTGTGTACAGTATTTGCACTAAAGACTTGAAAATCACATACCATTCAAAACAACTGATGTTATTAATCATACAAATATGATTATATAACAATATAATAATTAATTGTACCATTTTTTTCCAAAAAGAAGCATAGAATTCACTTTACCTGCTTGATGAGAGTATCGCGCTGATCTCTGAGGTAAAAACAAACAAAAAACATTCTTGAGGTAAAATCTGAAGACTTTTATAACAACATAATAACAAATCAATTACGTAATAGTTAATAAAGCCGAGGTAGTTTAACAGCGTATGTTGTTTAAACAAAACAATTTTGTGAAGAAATCTCCGATCATATATATTGCATCCGTAGTGTTAAGCACTACCATAGAGAATTAATGAATTCCTTAATTTTTCTGTAACAATCTTGATTACGTATCCCAAAGCTACATGAAATCAGGTTTTTTCATCCAATCAATAATGCTTCCAAGACTTACCACTTCCCTGGCCATTTCCAACACAATATATTGTAAATCTACACATTTATTTCAGCAACAAAAAACTCAAACAGCCTATTGTGTTACAAGAAGCAACATAATAACAACACCATAATAATAAATTCATAAATAACTACAATTTTCATGCCTAAGCAGGTATCTAATTGTCTACCACATAGGGCTGTCGCGGTTAGGAAATTTCCCTTGCGGTTATTATGGGTGGCTCAATAGCGCGATACGCGGTGTTACCGCGCTTTTTTTTTTTTTTACAAACCTTTTTTATCCTGATTTTACTGCATACAAAGCTCTATTGTTGCGTTATTATGTAGCATATATTGTTGCTTTTTAACTGACAGAGAGACACGTTTTAAAACATTTTTGTTTATTGTTAAATGCCAAACCGCAATAAGAACATGCCTTTTCCAATTTAAAAAACAAAAGATATAAAAAAATTCTAAAGTATCAAATGAAAACAAGCAATAAGAAAATCCTTTTTCCAATTTGAAAAACGAAAGAATTCTAAAGTATCACATGAAAACAAAGTGTTGGCCTAAGTGAAAATACAGAGAATAAACGAAATATTACTTAAGCGTTAACGAATGTGATTTAGACCTGGGTTATCATGTCCTTGTTTCGCGCTAGGAAAACCAACATATTAACCTTTTGTGGTTTCAGGGAGGATCGCACGGGGGTAACAATATTCCCGGTATTCCCGGCAACCCTTTCCGACGGTGTGCTCGTTGCACAAATACACATGTATTTGCGCGCAACTTTGGAAACTTTGGACAATCTAGACTGATTATCGCGCCACCAGGACAGTGGATTCGCGTTGGAGTCTATGCACTCCTCCTGCAGGTAGCGCGTGAGCTCTTTATCTGCTCGCACTCTCTTGGGTTTGGGCGCTGACGCAGGGGTTGTCCGTGACTTAAGCAGGTCTCCAACAGTCTTTTTCTTTGCTGCAGGTGGCACCAGGCCCGTTGCTCGAGCAGTGCGGTCCTTAACGCTTGTCATTGCGTTTGTAACTGCCAAATGTAAATTGTGACCAAAGCAGTTCAGCCAAGGCCAGTTCAACTTTTTGACTGCTGCAACGATGTTGGCCCCGTTGTCTGTAGTGATACAGGCCAGCTTCTTCTCATCCAGGGACCACTCTTCAAATGCGTGCCGGAGAGCATCCGAAATATTGTCGGACGTGTGGTTTTCGGGCATAAACACTGTTTCGAGGCAACGTGATTTCAGAGTCCATTCCATGCTGAGATAATGAACCGTTAGACTCATATAAGGAGTCATATTGACACTTGACCACATATCAGTTGTGGCAGAAAAGTAGTCGACATTCAAAAGCTCCCTTTTGATCGATGTCTTTACCGTGTTGTACATTTTCGGCACAGCAGTCTCTGAAAAGTAGGTTTTGCCCGGCAACTCGTACTGCTTGTCGAATTTTTGAAGCATCGACTTGAATGCAGGTTTCTCCACCGTATTGAATGGAACCATCTCCTCAACTAGATACTGCGTAACAGCGGCTGTAAGGCATTTATACCTGTTACTTTCACGGTTGTATTTGACAGATTTCGCAAAGGCTTCAGCTACTCCTAACTGTCGGCTGGTACCGGCCTCAGCTGTTCTTTTTGATGTTGCTCTGCGACCTGATGCTTGAGGGGGCAGCTGCGCTTCAATGGCTGGATGACAGTTAGCGAGATGACACCTCAAATTAGATGTATTGCTGCGTGTCACAGGGACCTTTTTGCAGCAAATTTTGCATATCGGTTCATCTAAATTTGCTGGCTCTCCCTTTTCATTGGGTTGAAAGCCGAAATGTTCCCAAACTGGCGACGTGACATTAGGTTTTTGGACGAGAGCGCCTGCCATCGTTTCAGTATTCAAAATCAACGAAACCCCAGATACAAACAGTTCGCGGGAAAATGACAAACCTCTTGTATCATTATTAATTTATTTAACATTCAATGCACAGTGATGAATTGTAAAACAGAAAGAAGGCCACAGCCTTATGAAAAAAAAAACAAAAAAAAAACGTGAACACTGCGGTTGCCGCGGTTGCTTTCCTTCCTCTGCGGTTTGCTCGTCAATAGCGCGGTATTACAATATTGCGGTTATCGCGACAGCCCTACTACCACATCAAGGCGCTATGACATATCCACTTACGCCAATTAGCCAGGAAAGCGAAAAGCTTTCTCTTGGTAATCAGTTATCCGAGTGACCATCTATCATACTCTAAAAACCAGCTCAACCAGCCAGTTGCGAGTTTGTTGCTGATCCAAGATGATCTACCACCTTAGACCAGCTAGAAACCAGCTACCACGTTCCAAAACAAAACAAAACAGATTAAGAAGCATTTCCAGCAGGGATTGCATTAAATCTATTTGTGTGCAAAGAAAGATCACTGATCAATTAATATTCAGTGAATTTATTGTACAAATAGGAGTATTGCAAGCATTCAAATCTAGCAAGTCTCTCCAAGGGTATGAGTAAAATACTATCATACAGAACCAAACCAAAATCAGAGAAACAAACATACATGTATACACAATGCTGATGAACAGGACTCATCACTGTTCCACTTTCCAGGAAAATCATTTTTTTAGTCCATGTGCAGAGGTTTCTCATTTTAGCACTTAGAAGAAAAAAAAAAGAGAAAAGAACACTTGGTATTAAGACAAAGAATGAGTCTACAAGGTCTCCAATGAAATGCATTCTGCTAAAGGCATTAAACACTTTTGTAATACTCGGATATATTTTTTTTAACAGCAGTGATCCTTGATTGTTGCCTCTTGATGATAAAGTTGTTATGGCAACGAATGAACAGACAAGCCTTTGGTGGAAGGATGAAAGCAATAAAAATTATATTTACACAGAAGTGAGAGAGACAAAAATGCCTAATTCAGTGAAACGAGGCACTTCTCCAACAAAGGCGAGGATAAGAGAAACCAAATTACCAGCCATTCTCCATGTTTATCTTAGTAGGAGTGCTGCTTTACCAAATCGTCCACTGCATGTAGAGTTACAGCTGACAGGTCAAATAGCTGTTGTACACTAGTGAGGATTTCTACTGGTAGTTCAGAGATCAATTCAAGATTGGGCGGCATGTTACCTATTCTACAACAGAAGGTTTCACATTGATGGGATACTGGATAACGCATCAGCACCATCTCGGGCCAAATGTTTCATACAAACAAAAGTCAAGGCTTAAGGTTCTTATAAAGCACAAATGACAAGTATCAGTATAACAAATACACCTTTGCTGCTGGCAATGTCAAACAAATTAATGATACATTTCAGGGAGCGTCTCAAAAGCTTTACTTGAGTAAACGTTCTCCTCCCTACAACAACAGAGGCATGATAACCTCAGAGGATGCTGATGATCATCCTTTTCGCCAAAATAAAGATTGCACACAGAGAAATAAATAACAGTATAATCTTGTTTGCTTTGTTTTAGGTAAGTTAGGTTCCTATAACAGATTTTACGTGTCCATAATGTGCCTTTCAAAAGTGTTATTTACAAAGTGACATGAGACACAAACTGGCCTGCCCTTTCAAAGGACAATCAATAAAGTGCAATAAAAAAGATACAGTACAATGAAAGGGGCTTGACTTGATGGACAGGGAAAAAGAGACATGAGAAAGTCACTAAGCTTTGGTCATTAACATAAAACAACACAAGTCTCATTAAGCATGTGTAAAGCACAAAGGTATGCTGTGACTCTGCAAGGTACAGTAAAACTTGCTTATGGGTCTGTTTGTGGTCCGGAGCTGGTTTCTAGAGATAATCTACTACTGCACAGGATCAGGAATCAGATGGAGAGAGGGCAACAGGAGTTGTTGGAGAGGGAATGGTATTGGCCAGATTATAGGTCGAATTCGGTAAGGTACCCTGAGAGGGCTGTACATTGAGGAAAGGAGGTCTAGTGGTGGGTGTCTGGGGGGATGTTGTCGCTGTAGTTGGGGAGTCCAAGCTGACTTCATCCCCTTCCTCCGAGTCCCATACCTCACTCTGCAGGTAGTCTGCAAAGAGGGCTTTAGCTCGCTGCAGAATACGCCCAAGGCTCTGGCGACGGACCAGGCGGTCAAAGTGCATGGCCAGCTCATTGTAATCCAGGCTGTTTTTGACAATGTGGTCACGGTGTTCCAGCAGGATAGACAGGCAAAGGAAAAGCATGAAAGGATTCCCTTTCCCAAACTCTTGAGGAGGAGGAAGCGAGCAGGGTTTAATTCCGCCTCCTTCTGGTTTGTTTGTGTTTGGAGAGGTTATGCCAGACCCGGTGGGCCTGCATGGCGAGGGAAGATTGCTGGAGAACGCTTTGGGCAATGACGGGGACTTGCCGAAGGATAAAACCGGAGAAGAGAGACACGAACGATTGTAACTCTGCGATGGAGATGCCAGTAAAGATTTCCCTGGGACCACTGATGGGGATTGAGCCCCAGTTTCGTTCATTACAGCTTGTGAGGACATGAACCCCCCAGGAGGTTTATCAGGAGACACAGCTTTGTCCCCACTAGACGAAGAGGATGTGCATTTTGAAAGGTCATCGGGAGATGCCGTTCTCCAGCTAGATGGAGAATTAGATGCTTCCGGTGAATGATTAGAGCTACTCTTCCAATTTGGTAGACCAGAAGGAAGAGATGATGCTGGGGAAGCTGCATGACCATTGGGAGAGTCTCTTTGTCCTGGAGAAGACGGCGTATGATTACCGATAAGAGGTTCCTGCTCTCCAGGGTCATCCTCACTTTCCTCTGTGGACTGGCGGACAGAGAATGGCAACGTGGAGTGTGCAGACTGAAACTGTACTGGAGATAATGTAGGATCAGAGCAATCGTTTTCATTAATATCAAAGCTGTCCTCGCTTTGGCCACTATAGTTCTTGAATTCCCCAAAACTTGCCCGTTTCTCAAATGAGGGAGCTGGAGCGGTGACATCATTCTTGACCATGTCATCTACACCGTACTCTCCTTCACCTTCCTTCCGAGGGCCCTTCTCCTCCTCTACGATGAGGCTACGTCCCCCATCTGCCTCCTCTCGGGACGGTCTTAGCATGTGACGTCTCCTCTGCCTTTCCGTCTGCTTCTCATCAATCTCCTCCATGTCCACATTCTGATGGACATTCTGTGAGCCATTGGACTGATCTGCCTCAAGTGTTGGCCCCAGAAGCTCCACCTCTGTCTCAGGTGGATCAGGTGGCAAGGAGCTCCAGGTGACCTCAAGCATTCTCAGGGCATCATCAAAAGCGAATTCCCGCTTCAGCTCCAAAAGCAGCCAGCGGTAACAGAAAAACAGATCGTCGGCACCTTTTGAGACTAGGTAGGCATAAAACTCAGGGTCTGAATACTGCAATAGCAACTTGAGATGCTGGAACTTAATGGACATTAGTTGTCCGTCAGGGCGGAAGTTGCCCTCAAGACGTTTCATAATGCCACAGAAGCAGATAAAGGCATGAGCTTCGTTATCCATGACAGCTAGAATTGGCGAGGCAATGTCGCTCATGCCTTGGCAATAAGACACCTGTAAAAGCAAACAAGGACAGTTTATTTCCCACAGAGGTAAAGGCACATCCTAGTGTTATCAAATGGGATTACTGCGTGTTTACCTGTGGGTGTGTAATAGCAAAGGTGGTGAGAAGGTCTGTCAATGCGGTGAGATGTGGGCTGTCCTCTGATCCTGCGTAGTAAGGATGTGCTCGGTCTGTTCGAAGAACATCTTTCAGAACGTTTCCCCTGATGAACTCCAGGTCCTCTGCGCTGACCCGTTCTGTCCATTCGCTCTTCAGCTGGTCATACTCTCTTGTCTTTCTCTTCATGTAGTCCATTCTCTCTTGTCCTGTCAGACCATCTGGGTACACATTAAGGAGGTATCGCCAAACAACCTGTCACAAAAATACAGAGGAAAAAGTCAGGTAAAAAGTGGACTGCTTGCCACATTATACTCTTTAAAAAGCATTTTTAAATATGTTAATATATGTCATATATTTAAAATATATATTTCAAGGTCTAAATACAAATTATATATATATATATCAAAGCAGTCTGGTTACCTTGCGTAAGGATGGCTCAACCCCACCATGATATATACGAAGTCTAAGATCCTCTGGTCGGGTCAGTTGACCTTGGCTAGTCAGGTAACTGTGGAACTCAGCATCACTTAAGGGAGGCTTGAATGGTTTCACCTCCTCACCATAGGACCAACTCAAGGCCTGCTGCACACGCGATAGAGTGCGACCCACCTGAATGTGGCGGAAGGTACAAAGTAGACAGGAATGTTTACTATTTATATAGATTTCTAACAAAATCTATGGTATTAGGTGGAAGACAGGCGGAAAGAATAATTCCTATCTGGACCATGATTAATTAGCTATCAGTGAGAGGCAGAAAATATTCCCTCTATCTTCAAATTAATATATCAGTTTGTCAGCACAAAAGAAGCACATAGCTGCTTCTTACAAGAGCAAAAGTGCTCTCGCCTTCAAGGACTCCTGAAATATCGAATGACTTCAATTGTTTAAGGGTAAATGCCATTAATTACAGTAAAAAGACAGTAGACTGTGAACGTGACTGACTGCAGCAGACACTGGCTGGTAAAACAGCTGGCTGACAGGGTGAAGAAGAACATCATAAGTAACCTGGGACAGCAGCGACTGTGTGAAAGGAAGTGCGGCAGAAGCCAACGACCTCTTCTCTCCCTGCAGCTGGTCTGAGCCAATCACATCCTTAGGGCTGATTATGTCCCAATCCTCCAAAACAGGACCTTTGGAAGAACATGGGGGAAATCATTAAAGAGATTATTTACAGGTAAATGCATAATGTTTGTAAAATAATTATTCTACCCAATAAAGACACTATGTAGACTCTACAAAACAACAAACATAGTGGAAAAATGTACATATTCCCAGGAAAATACACAATCATTTGAACTAAACAGCAACTACCCAAAAACAAAGTTTTTTATTTATTGATTGATCGATTATTGATTTGTGGGTAGTGAATGAATGGGAAATAAACTGTAGAAATCATAAAGGAGACAGAGCATTCAAAGATTTTAAGGATCTACTGAGTTTGACATACATTTAATACCCTCCAAATAGAAGGATATGGAGTTCACTCACTGTCCTCTGATGGTTTAATGTCCATCTTGAGTTGGAGGAAAGGCTTTGCCGCACTGACAAACGCTGCATCCAAATCCCAGTCAGACAGCAGAGACACGTAGACCTCCAGACCTCCGCGGTCACGGGACAGGTAACTTATCCCAAAGTTGCGTTTCCTACAGAGAAACAAGGAAATAAAGACTGCATCTATGTTTGCTGCAGTTCATTTACCTATCATTGCTATTAAACAATCATAAAAATAGGGTTACAACTGTATATTTTAACAATAGATCTAAATGAGAATTGGCACAAGACAAATATATTTCACAATTTCACACTCACCCATTCAGCTCAAATGCTCGTATCAAGATATGCTGCAACACCTCCAGTGAGGTTATTTGAGGATCAACAGCAAAGGAACGGAACTCCACCGGCAACACCCCTTCACACTTCTGCAATCAGACAGATTTTAAAGGAACAATTTTAGAAAAATAAAGAAAACTGGTAAAAATGCCTATTTGACATAACCCTACTTTGTTAATTATTCTGAAAGGCTAATCACTCCATCCTCTGAAATGCAAATTACCTAATCAGGTGACATTATTTATTCAGGAGGATTTACTGCCTGTTGAGTCTCTGTTGATGTTGCAACCAAGCATGGGAAACAGACTCTGGCTGTAAAGATTACTTTGAACTTTACCAACACATGCTAAAACACCTGCAAAACACAGCACTACAAGGTCATCTGTCCCAAGCAGACCACACTGCAGCACACATCTGTCAAGGTTCACACTGAACCTAAATTCATTTATTGTTCAAAACTTTGTGACTACGGTTGCCATTTGTTACTGATTCTTGGGTGCTGGGACAAAACAAGATATGAAACTTATTCAAGGAATAATTTAAATAGTATCAAAATATTCAGAAATATTCACTCATGTGTAGCTTTTTTCTCCCTTGCCAAAATGTGGTTTACTTTTTATTTCAGTATTTATTATTTACCATCATAGCATTTATTAATATTTTGAATTCTTTAATTTTTATATATTCAGTTTTTTTTTATTTTGTATGTTTTTTGTCAATTTTATTAGTTTTTAAGCCTTAATTTACGTTTATTTCAGTTTTAGTAATTTTAGTACTTAAACTTATTTCAGTTAAACTTTAACATTAAAGTTGTTTTCATCTAATAATTACATTTTGTGTAACTTTAGCTTTGTTTTAGTTAATTAAAATGAATAGTTTTAGTTAATAATAACACTGTTTCATTAGGGATCATCACTGTGAGAAACAGAAGCTATGTGGCATAAATCATGACAAATCTAGTATTCACTTCCATGAACTAATGAATTTAGATACAGGGTGGTTTCAAACTGATTTTTGCAGCTCCATATTTTCAACTATTCACACAGTCAGACAGAAAATCTTGAAAATGCTGACTTAACCATATTTTACATTTCATATACATCAAATAACATTTTGTTGGTCACTTTTCTGAAAATTATCTAAAAATGACAAATGATTTATTTACAAGCTTTGTGACAGAGTTGACTGAAAAATTAGTGTCATGGCAGTGTAGTTTACTGATTAATCAAAAGTTCACTGTGATTAAACTAAAATTCAGTGACCAAAGTTTTTTGGCCAAAGAGACTTAAAGGGGTCCTATTATGCTCTTTTACAAAGTCTTGATTTTGTTTTGGGGGTGTACTAGAACAGGATCTCATACTAGGTTGTTTAAAAAAAACACATTATTTTTCACATATTTTACATTATTACAACACCTCTCTCCCCAGTCTGGCATGAACG
>NW_015634502.1:203495-207753 GCF_001515625.1 Sinocyclocheilus rhinocerous
ACCTCATTCAAAATGGGGCGGGGTCTTCTCACGCAAAGACTTTCACCATTGGCTCTGGCTCCAGCCAATTGTTATTGACTTACATTTCAAAATAAAACTTTATAAATTTAACATTGTTTCTAGTTCATCTAAAATAAAATATGCTATACAAGTAAATATTCTCCGTGAAATTAGAGCCCAAAGCTTGTGGCCAGTGGTGTTTGGACTGAAGTTTGAACCTCTGCTTAATGATATAAACGGGAATCACCCACGAGCTCTCCCATGAGCCGTCCCAGCGCAGGAGATGGTCCTCACTGCAGAACACAAGATCCAGGGGGCGAGGTTGGATCCAGATACAACTTCTCCCACCTTACATATACCTAAACCTACCCATCTCCACCCCTAAATCTACCCATCTCCACCCCTAAACCTACCATCTCCACCCCTAAACCTACCATCTCCACCCCCTAGATGTGGATCCAACCCCACCCCCTGAATCTTTGTTCTGCAGTGAGGGGCTACTGCAGCGCATGGGGAAAGATTTCACTCTATCGCTTTGTTCTAAGCAACGGGGACGTCCCGGGGCTCGAAATTCGTAGGGTAGGAGCGGGTAGCGACGCTGGGTGTAACTAAAAAGGTGCCACTGTCCGGTTGGGGAGTTACGGAACAATCTCATATCGCATAATCTTATTAACCGTTTATCTCCTGAACTGCATCTTTCTTTACCACGCTATTCAGCGCCAATCCCGCCGTGCAGTCAATTTCACTGGTTAAGGTTAGGGTCAGGTGTGGGGTAGGTTTAGGGGTTAGCATTTTTGTAGCATAATGTAGGAAATTAATGCTTTAATTGACACAACCAATAAAATATTTAGAATCAGCTGTGGGGCAGAGTTTGCACTGAAGTGGATTGGGGGAAAAAATTGTGCATGCGTGTCATGTGCCTGTCTGTCAATGGGAGGAAGCCACGCCCTGTTTTGGAGCTCCCACCCCGTTTTGGAGTTCCCGCCCCCATTTGGAGATCTCTGGGCTGCAGTTATACCCTTCTCATAACTCTTTCCTTCTCTAGTGCAGCTCAACCAGGTCTCATCCCATTTGTCGATATCACAAATCCCGGAAAATATGCGTTGTAGTCCAAACGAGTCGTTCGTTGTAGTTTTTGAAAAGTGATTTCTGTTAAATAAAATATCTCCTTTTGAAGTGGACTTTGAACTTTGCAGATCTTTTTTTATGCTCAAACAGCAACATTACAGACTAACTAAAGTTGAAAAAGTGAAAAAGCATAATAGGACCCCTTTAAAGAAACAGAGGTGCAAAACCGCTCCGTTTTAAAATGGGCCAACATGTTAAGTGCCATTTAATCATTTATGGCGGATCTCTTAGGCCTAGATCTGAAATAATACTTACATGGCTTTCAAAAAGCGGATACACTGCTTTTCGTATTCATTAAAGCAGTCTGTAGCCTACACCTGAGAAATGACTGAAAAACAAGCGAGGGAATTCATGGCAGGTTGATCATGTGACACTTGAGAGCAAACATGACTCACTATCAGGTCAGCGGCACATATTTGTGTGAGTTTTTCTCTTTACGACGTGGCTTCACAAATAAATATACACAGAAACATTATTATTATAACACAGAATGATAACGACCAATTTGTATATGATCAACGTGTAAATGTCGCACAACTACATAACACGAACAACAAGACTAACTAAAACATATTAAATTGAACAACAAATAAATATATTTCTACAAAAAGTATGTCATATAAGGATTAAAGCAATACATTTATTACACACCCTTAAAGAATGCACGTGTGCCCTGTAAACGAATGATTAAGATGCGATCACAATTTGTAAACACCACTTAAGATGCCAGCGAAGTCAAGCGATGCACATGAAGACCAGCTCCTCGACACAGACACGACACCAGACACCGTCTCCTGGCCTGGCTGGACTAACGTTACGTGGATTGCTATGTGTGTTATTGTGTTTCCATCCCGCCGTGTTGCTGAGTGTGTGTGTGTGTGTGTGTGTGTGATTAGGGTTTGTACCTGCCGCTCGGTCCCCACAATTTCTCACCTTGACCTTAACACGAACTACCCCCCTCTCCTCCTCAGCCGACATGGTGGGTAGTCCGCTTTGGGGGTCCCGTTCAGAGATGCGTTGTCGTCATCCAGTAGAAAAATTGAAAGTAAAATAACAATGGTTGCGGGTACCCGATTGCCCCTCTCTTTTACTGCTCGGCAGGTTCAATGAAAGTTCCGTTAACAAGAGACTGAAAAACAACCAATATCCTGCTGACACGTTTCAAACTAAAAGCCCCGGTGCAAGACAGAAAAAGTCTTAAATGAAGTTTGAATGTATTTTAATGACAGTTCGGGTATGATTGACTCAGGGAATCAGTGTTTCGTCCATTTAGATCAATATTACACACGACATAAGTAAGAAGGCATTACGTTTGCTACATGACATCGGACCCGTTTTAAACAACAGGATATGACGCCACATTGGCATTACATCATTGGATTCACCAGGGAATGTATGATCCATGTGCAACAAAAAGAAAAAGAAATCCTATGATGATTTATGGTTAGACAGATGCAGTAATTTAAAGGGATTTAAAAAAAATAATTCTTACATTCAACGATGACAAATAGTAGCTATATGATAATTAATAAAATATTGTCAGGCATTTTTTATAAGCAAATAAAACTACACAAAGATGTGTGTTTATGAACTACATCATGAAGCAGTAGTAGGCGTTTTATCAAACATTGCAAACAAAAACGCTAACTTTGCCTTACGCCTTTGCCGTGACCCGGATTCGAACCGGGGTTGCTGCGGCCACAACGCAGAGTACTAACCACTATACGATCACGGCGAGCTAATCAGCAGCTGCGCAGACATGGCAGATTTAGACCATGTAATTAAACGGACTAGATTTCAGTCTGTATAGCAGACTGTACGTATGTAACGTTATAGGATTATATGCTACTCTGCAGCTCGTCGATGAATTTGTGAATATATTCACTTTTTTAGGATTCTTTGATAAACTTTAAAAAAGAACTTTAAAAGAAAAGCATTTATTTCAATAGAAATCTGTTGTAACATTATAAAGGACTTTACTATCAATTTTGATCCATTTAATCTCTTTGCTGAATAAAAGCATCACATTTCTTAAAAATTCCCAAACTTTGGAATGACAATGTATCAAGGTTTCCTCAAAAATATTAAGCAGTTTGACAATAATAATAAATGTTTCCTGAGCACCAAATCAGCATATTAGAATGATTTCTGAAAGATCGTGTGACACTGAACACTGGAGTAATGGCTGTTGAAAATTAATATTTCCTATCACATGAATAAATTAGCCTACATATACATAGAAAACCGTTATTGTGGTAATTTCACAATATTACCGTTTTTATTGCGTTTTTGATCAATTAAATTGGTAATCAACTTTTAAGATCTGTGTTATGTTTCATCACTTAAAGATAAAAGAACCAACACAACATAATAATGCAAAGCCTTTTATTTGATTTTATAAATTGTAGAGCAAGTACATATAAAAGATTACATCTTTCTTGTTCCTGAAAAACTGAATTTAGCAGCATAGCTATTCACAGATTTAGCTGTAAAACAAACAATGCTCTGATTGTACAGAAGCTAAGTCTAAAGCCACAAGCAGTGAGGGCCTGCAAGGTCAAAAATAACAACAGCATTTGGTTTGGCCCTCGAGGAGCTTCCATGTATGTAAATACAGCTGTCATAAAAAAGTCATTTCTCTAGTAATAAAAAGCTGTTGAGACTGGTATTATTTGTGCATGTTTAAACTTTGAGGCTAGGCTACATTATTACCGTAGTGGGGGGAAGGTAAGTAACATTACAACCTAATCGTACATGTAATCAGACCTACTGTATTTGTAACTCATAATTGTGCATTTTTTGGCCAGCGGCTCAATACTTTGGCCTACCAACGTCTGGCTACCCCAAGTATAGTATATTTCATTTTTCCTGCTATCATGATTAATGTTAATACAAACATCACCCTGTTGTAACTACAAAACTCATGACATACAGGTTTACAAAACCAAAAAAAAAAAAAAAAAAAAAAAAATAACATTGATTTTTCATCATCAAGATTTTACACTGCATCTTATAAAGAGTGGTGTCTAAAATAATGATCAAATGTGATAAAAAAAAAGATAAAATAATGGTCAAATGTTCTTGTTTTTTTTGAAGCACGGGATGCTCTTTGAGTCATTCTCAAATAATC
>NW_015634502.1:207881-232067 GCF_001515625.1 Sinocyclocheilus rhinocerous
AAAAAAAGAGAACTGTAAACCACTTAACATTTAACTATGTTTAGTAAGACGTAATGCAAGAGCATCAAATGTAAAAAAGTTAAGAGATAAGAACATAAGGATAAGTTAATCAGCAAGCCTTTCTTTCAATGTTCAAGGCTTGAGAACATTGAGATGCATTGTAACATAACATCCAGCAGGTGGCCCCGCTGTATGTGGTGTTCGCGCAAAGAGTGCCACGTCTCCAATGCCAGAGACCCCCCCCCCCATTTCACTTTTCAGTTCATATTTGCACATTAAACCTTTTGTGGTTTTAACGAATATGGGCCATCTCTTCTAAGAAGGGCGTCTTCATGCAACCAGTGCAGAGCTGGTCCATCCAGAGGGGGGCTTCGTGCTGCAGGGGTGTTCGGCGAGGGTAAAAGGTGTATGAGAGGTCGTAGTTCAGCAGGCAGCTGATAGAGGCCATGTAGAGGTCTGAGAAACGGCACAGGCGGCGGGAAAAATAGGTGGGGGTGAGTAAGAGTATTATGGACTTTTTAATTTGTAATTTCTCTTGGAAATGACCATGCTCAAATAAAAGTAGCCAAATTAAAGAACTTTTCAAGAACGCGTGTGAATGTGAGTGAGCGTGTGTGGATTGAATTATCATACGTCGTCCATATATTCATGTGTTTTTGTTTTAGAGGACACTTCAGTTCTGGCTTTGACTCTATGAGAGCGGCGGAAATCTCACCTTTCAAAGGTGATTCTCAGGCTCCGTCATTAGATATCCCTACAACTTCACAGCTGATGAAGGTCAAACAGGTTTTCAATTAACTCTTCAGATAAAGAGCAGAGAACCTGTCGAACAAAGCGAGAGCGAGACAGACAGACAGACAGAAAGACAGGCAGAGAGACAGCTTAAAGTGTCTTGAGTTCCTACAGCATATGCATATGAAAGCATGCAGATCAAACGCTCTCTCTCTCTCTCTCACACACACACACACACACACACACTGAAGACGCCCAGCCATCCGCGTCTCCTCACCTCACCTGATCAATTGAGTTTGCAAATGACAAAAAAGGAATACATTTTTTTAAAGTTTTTAAGAATAAAAAACATCTTTCATCTATTCAGATTACCAGTTTCAAATGTTTATTGAGAGAACAATTATAACAGAATTTTAAACTGAGGTTATTAATAACAATAATAATACTTAGAACTTATTTTTATATATTTTCTTTTATAAAATGGTATACATATACACAAAGAATTGTCACAGTTTTTAGTCCAGTGAATATGTATCATGGTGGTTTGTTTTTGAAAATCAAAATCAATTCCTGTATGAACACAAACCATGTATATATTTAATGAAAAGCTACTGAACATTGGTATCAGAATTATTTCTCATTGAAACTGCAATTAGAAAAAAAAATTAAAAGTGTAACATTACAACATATGTGACAGTTTGCTCAAACAAGGGTGACATTTATGGAAAAACAACTGCACAGTTCTACAAAAAAATGTGTTATTGGAGTTTTAGTTTGAAATGTCTAAAAAATAAATAAACCAAGACGACTATTCACAGATTTAACTGTAAGCAAACAATGCTCTGATTGTACAGAAGCTTAGTCTAAAGCCACAAACAGTGAGGGCTTGCAAGGTCAAAAATAACAACAGCATTTGATTTGGCCCTTCAGGAGCTTCCATGTATGTAAATACAGCTGTCATTTAAAAAAAAATTATAATTTCTCTACTAAATAATAAGCTGTGGAGACTGGTATTACTTGCACATATTTAAACTTTT
This sequence comes from Sinocyclocheilus rhinocerous, assembly GCF_001515625.1. Lineage (NCBI taxonomy): Eukaryota > Metazoa > Chordata > Actinopteri > Cypriniformes > Cyprinidae > Sinocyclocheilus > Sinocyclocheilus rhinocerous. The sequence goes on from NW_015634502.1 coordinate 209,651, forward strand.
ATGAGGCTTGGCTACATGATTACTGTAGTGTGGGGAAGGTAAGTAACATTAAAACACCAAATCTATGAAGCTATTTGACCTAATCGCACTTGTAATCAGACCTACTGTATTTGTAACTCATATTGTGCATTTTTGGCCAGCGGCTTAATACTTTGGCCTACCAGAGTAAACAAAGTCTGGGTACCCCAAGTGTAGTTTCATTCCTCCTGCTATCATGATTCATGTCAATACAAACATAACCCTGTTGCAACTACAAAACTCATGACATACAGGTTTAATCTACAAAACCAAAAAAAGAGAGAACTGTAAACCACTTAACATCTAACTATGATTAGTAAGACGTAATGCAACAGCATCAAATGTAAAAAAGTTAGAGATAAGAACACAAGGATAAGTTCATCAACAAGCCCGTCTTTAGCTGTCCAAGGTTTGAGAACATTGAGACGCATTGTAACATAACATCCAGCAGGTGGCCCCATTGTATGTGGCGTTCATGCAAAAAGTGCCACGTCTCCAATGCTATAGAGACACAAACACACACCCCTCATTTCACTTTTCAGTTCATATTTGCACATTAAACCTTTTGTGGTTTTAACGAATATGGGCCATCTCTTCTAAGAAGGGCGTCTTCATGCAACCAGTGCAGAGCTGGTCCATCCAGAGGGGGGCTTCGTGCTGCAGGGGTGTTCGGCGAGGGTAAAAGGTGTATGAGAGGTCGTAGTTCAGCAGGCAGCTGATAGAGGCCATGTAGAGGTCTGAGAAACGGCACAGGCGGCGGGAAAAGTAGGTGGGGTTGTGGCAGGTACGGAATATGCTGCCAAAGTGAGGGTTGAAGAGGTTCTTGGTGACTGCCCTGTAAAAGGAAATTGGAAGACGTGTTACAATGGCTTTAGTTCTTGATCTGTTCATCTAGTGAGTTTTTTGTCTTGCTTCACTCACCGTAGCTCCTCTCTCTCTTTCAGCCACTCCTGCAGAACCTTCTTGGACTCAGGATCCCGATACATCTGAAAACCAATACGTAAATAAGTCAGTTGTCTAAAGAGAGTTTTTTCTTCAAATCAATAGGGAAAACTTTTGGAAGATTACCTTAAGATGATACAAAAGACATCATAGACTTTTATAGTAGCCATAAAATATATATATATACAGTATAATAATATAAACACTATTGTTCAAAAGTTTTATGGTCAGTAAGATTTTTTTTTTTTTTTGTAAGAAAATAATACTTTCATTTAGCAAGAGTGCATCAAATTGATCAAAAGTGACAGTAAAACACTTTTAATGTTACAAAAGATTTCTATTTCAAATATTCTTTTGAACTTTCTATTTATTTAAAAAAAATCCTGAAAACAAAACTATCACGTTTTTACAAAAAATAAAAACAAAAAAATGTTTTAAACATTAATAATAAGAAATGTTTCCTAAGCAGCCAATTAGCATATTAAAGCATACAATTGAATTGAAAATTCAGCTTTACAATCACAGGAATAAATCACATTTTAAATTATATTCAAACAGAAAACAGTCTGAAATTGTAATTTTTCATAACATCACATTTTCCTGTATTTAAAAAAAAAAAATTATATCAAACAAAGGCTGCCTTGGTGAGCATCAAAAACTGATCACTTCAGAGGATACAGACTTTATAGTAACAGTGTCTGTTTAAATTTTATTCCCTTTCATCCAAAACCCAAACGATTCTATAGCATTTTGAGAGGCTGACATTTTAGTGTAGCACCATTTAAAACAATTATCACCCAAAACTTTGACAGAATATGAGGTTGAATGCATTCTGGATTATACAAACAGAAAAACCGATCACACCAAGCTTTTCTTACATAGAGAATCTAACTTTGGAAACGAACATTCAGAACAATCAATTCAGATCAATATAAAGCGAATGGACCTCTGCCAAACCTATGAGGTCATTCCTATGCATCCATATACTGCAGAATCACATGTAATGCAGATGTTTATTTTGCTCTCATTTGCTCTCTAGAAACTCGCTTACAGAGATACATTTTTTAAGTTAAAAAACAAAAACAAAGAAAGTTTGATTAATTAAAATGGCTTTTGTTTTTACTTTAATGTGAAATGTAATAAAAAGTAGACATTTATCAGGATAAATATTTTTCTATTCTAAACAGGAAGAGTGTTCGACAATGCGTACCTGCATGCGCTCCAGCAGTCCGGTGAGTGCCTGCAACCATGTGAGACTTTGAGCGTACTGGTCTGTGTTCACCACCTTCGTCTCCACCTCAAGTTCAGGCACGATCGCGCCTGTCCTCCACCCATGACGCAGCATCAGGTCCTAAAATGCCAGGACACAGGATGTTTAGACTATAGTCCACTTCAAGAACCTTTTTACAATCATTGTTACTGTTTGACTCTGGAAACCGGTGATTATGAAAACGATAGAGTGAGATTTACTTCCCCTGTTTCTGAAGAAGTAAAAACAAATGGAAGAGACGTCTGCGCAACAAGTGTGAACAAAACAGAAGCGTGACGATCACTCACTGCCAAGTCACTGTAGAGATGATCTCCAAAATAGAACACCTTGGATCCTCGCCATCCTGTTAGCTTCAGAAAATCCACAAGGTTTCCCTGAAACAAAGCAAAACAATGGTAGTTTTATTAGCCAGTTGCTAATATTGCGATTGATTTCAAGGTTTTGAGCTAGAAACTACAACACACTGTAGTTTTTTTTTCCCCCCAGTACTCATTCAGGTTTTTGGAAGCAACGAGTCAACAGACCTTTCATTGGTTTTGTATGGCAGGAACAATTTGCTCTAAGTTTCCTGCCAACTTCATCTTGACTGAGGGTGGGTATGTAGTCAGGCTTAGCCTCTGTTCTGGTCAGCCAAGTCTGTTTGTACATGCCTGACACTGCCAAACTGTGTTAAATTGATTTTCCGTTCAGACCGAAGTTGACCTTGCCACCTTCTTTTGTACTTTTTCCAAATGAAAGAGCCAAATTAAGTAGATAAATCATTCTACAATTAACAGAGACTCAATGCTGAGCTGGAAAGGTTTGGGTTTATTCTCACAGGGACAGGAAAATGTTAAAAGTTTAGCGAAAATCTAACCATGCAGACTTTAAAATTACATGTTTTTTGCAAGTTGAGGACTTCCAAGTAGGCCAAATGTCCCAGTAATTCTGAAAAAAATTCACCAGATGTATTTGTAATCCCTGACTTAATCCAGACTCAGAGATGAGTCAGCATAAATGAAATAGCAACTAAAAGCTTCTCATCTGCCTGTATTCTTTTAAGATGATTATGAGCAATAAACAGATATGATGCAGTACAAAACAAATCTGTGTTACCTGTTTATAGATCTGTCCCTTGTTCAAACTCTTGATTCTATCCCACTGTAAGTCTCCATTGCTGTCCAAACGTCTAAATGGTCTGGAAAATTAAAAATAGAGATGCTTTAAATCACTGCAATGTGGTAATTCAGGGTTGGGTATCAATACATTACTGTTTATTATCCATTAAAGTTCGGGGTCAGTCATTTTTTTTTACTTTTATTCGGCAAGGATGTTAAACTGATCAAAAGTGACAAAGACATTTATAATGCTATAAAAGATTTATATTTCAAACAAATGCTTTTGTTTTGAACTTTCCATTAATCAAACAATACGGAAAAAAATTTACCACCATTTCCACAAAAATATTAAGCAGCACTTGACAATAAGAAATGCTTCTTGAGAACAAAAATCAGCATATCAGAATGATTTCTGAAAAATAATGCGACACTGAAGCCTGGAGTAAATGCTGCTGAAAACTCAGCTTTGAATCACAGAAATAAATTTCATTTAAAAATATAAGAAAGCATAATATTTTACAATATTAAAGCTGTACTGTATTTTTTTTATCAAATAAATGCAGCCTTAAAAAGAACATGTTTGAATGGTATTATATATTATGAATCACCTTTTAAGTGCACAATGAAACATTTTAGTGCAGAAATCTCAACTGACTGTAAATGAGATATTTTCCATTCACAATAAAGCAGACTTACTTTACGCAGTCATTAAAAAAATGAGGTTTGTCAGCTTGAACAATGACAACGTCAAAGAAGTCCCTCCACTCCTTTCCAACCATGTACTTCATGCCTTTATCACTGAAAAAATACAGAAAAAACCCACAATTACTTAACGATAACAGTGCAAAAATAATAAATATATAAGCTAATGTTTAATTTCATGACTATATAAGAAAATTATTTGGGGAAAAAAAGAATTAGGGGTTCAAAATAATAATAATAATAATTTTATATATATTATTATATATAAAAAAAAATGTCTTCCCAAATTGTCCAGAAAAAATTTGGAATTTCACTTTGAGGTCCTTTATGAATTAATCTGCTGAATATGATACAACAGAAAAGAAACTCACACAAAGCTGAAGGGGCTGTTGGTAATTAGGAAAAGCTTCTTCCCATGACTGGCCAGCCGGTGCAACACAGCGTATGTCTCGTCTCCTCTGAGAATGTATTTCTCTGGGGACCGAATAAGGAAGGAAAAGGGGTCACAAAAGGTAGAAAAAAGATAGTCTTTTAAAACCAATTCTATTCTATACAGGCTAAAACCGAATCAGTCATTTTTTTCAGACTATGTTGAATGTAATACAGAATCTGATCAAATCTGTTTTCCTGTTTGCCTAAAAAGTTTTTATACTGCAATGGAAAATCTGTGATAAGGATTTGCAGGTTCCCTGCTCGTCCTCAGGGATACAACAAACATTAAAACAGTGGTCGACCGATATGGGTTTTTTGACAGCCGATGCCGATATCTCGGAAAGCAGTGAGGCCGATGGCCGATATAAAGCCGATATAATTTTATTTATTTTAATTTATATTTAAGAAATATGAAATAATTCGAAAATGGATTAAAAATAATTGTGTAAAATAAACATACTTATACTTTAGAAGACAAAGCATTTTTCACAAATAAATAAATATTTAATAAAAATCTAATTAAAAAGGAAGTAAACACTGTAACCAACAGGGCACTCAGTATTCTGGTACTTTTGTGTGCATTGGGAATCATATATATATTTTTTCAAATAAAGCCAAGGTAACACTCATTTATTTCACAGCACGCAATGAAAATGACATGAATATGACAGTGGGCAAATGCATAAAGCGCAGCATAATTTGAAATCACTACGTTATAATACTTTTTTGTATACATTTTAATTCCTTTGTTTAACCGTTCTATCTGATTATTAGACAGACTTCTATCCGTATTAGACAGAACTGAACGACGACAGCGAACAAGAGGGAGAATGTGAGCGGTGTGCGCTCAGGCGCACACAAAATAAAAGTCAGCTGCGCCGTCAAAATAAAAGTCGCGCCTCGAACACATCAGCCAAACAGAAAAACTTATCGGCCATGGCGATATATCGATCGACCACTAATTAAAACCAAAGATTAGATTGGGCTAGCCTAACAGAACCGCTCGCTTCAAATCTCATTCTCCAGAGAGGGCTGATTATGCAACAGTCTGCTCTGAAAACAAAAGACTGCTCTCCACCTATATACACACTAGTGCTGGGCGGTATGACCAAACATTTATATCACGGTATTTTTCAAAATGATACCCGTTTCACGGTACATGACGGTATTCTTTTTTCATGCATGACCAGGTGTTAACCATATTTTCTACTGATTGAGAGAGGAAATACTGCAGTATATTGACTTAGAATGCCCTATTTTACTGTCATGATGAGTGAATATTGTCAAAAAATACCACACTAAATAGTGACTAAACACGACCCCTTTTAATACATGTTAACCAGGACTCACTCTCATTTATAATCGCGGCATCGTCTGATAAAATCAACATGCATCTACACTAAAGAGCGGCTATGCGGTTGTTTTGGCTATATTACTTTTTTGTCTCATGCAGCGCACTGCCTGCGTCTGAGTAACAAACTAAATAAAAACAACAAACAAAAAAGTGCATGTTATATTAACAGACGAACTACGCTCATATTTATAATTCCAAACAATCAGTAAGCGACAGGTGCTAGGAAATGCTGTTTTGCATTCATTTATTGACGAGTCGGCTGCGGTGCGGCCAACTGAATGCGCTGCTTCTCTGCCGCTCACTGCACAGAACAGACGCCGAGAGAGGTGACACTTCTCCGGGAAAGTCAGACCTCGCGTTCGCGGGACAGCACTGGCGAAAATCTTCCAACTAAACTTAGTTAAGGTTTATCCAAAAAAGTCGCTAAGTTTGTTAGTATGAATATTCTATGGAAAAAAGCCGCTAAAAGGGTCTGAAAGTTGCTAAATCTAGTGCTAAAGTCGCGCTCGTGTGTGTGAGACGCGGGAGCTGATGGCAGGGGGCGGTGGATATTTGTGGCGGTCAATGTGGATATTGTGGATGAGTTCTTCTGTCATCACGTTCTATGTGGATGAGTTCTTCTGTGTCATCACGTTCTATTAGTTCTACAGCTTCAGTTTCGGAACTTTCACGCTTAGTAACACATACAGCTGTTCCCTCACCACAGTGCGACAGTGCAACAGTGAAAACGAACCCCTTTCAAACAGTGTCGCGTTCCGAACGTTGTTTAAGCGACATACCGGTATTGCGGTATTTTAAAAATTCATATCATATCAAAAATAAACACCGGTATTCGGTCTGAACCGGTATACCGCCCAGCACTAATACACACCACATACACGCACTGCACAGTCATATCTGGAGAGTCAACTTCAAGTCTGGTTGTCATTAGCTTCAGGTTTCAATAACATGATCTTCACTTGGCTACTTGATTCAGTGCAAATCTTACTTTAGCTAAAATTAAGCCATTTTTGGGCCACATATTTTGGTAATGCACATAGTAAATATTTGTTCAGACTCACCAAGATCTTGCATGATCCATTTGTACATGTAACCCTTGATGTGCACCATTCCAATTGCATCCTGAAAAGACAGATTTCATCCATCAATTCAGTGCTCATATTTCTCAAACTATAAAAGTTTAACAAACTATAACAGGCGTTTTCGTGAACCAGTGTTTAAGGCAAACACTTTCTATTCTCTTTTTTTATTAAATCTTTTTTCCCCTTTGTTCGTAAAAATGATTTTAAAACAGATCTTTCACAAACTTTATTTTGATCCGCTGCCAGGTTTCCGGTTCCCTATGACATCTTACGTACTCACACACTACACAGCGAGTACAGTACAATCTGTTCTTGCAGACCGGACAGAAGTCAGTTAGAAAAGCTGCGCTTGAAAGATAAACAAGAACAGCTGACGCTCTACTTCCTGTCAAGCACTCTATAGTGAATGTGTTAATGAGGCAAACCCACATACTGCAAAATAATTCATTTGATTCTTGACAAACTTTGGAGGTCTGAAATATTTTGGATTTTAGCCATTTAGTGCACAGCTAAGATTTTTTTTTTCTACTAGTCAGCGAGAGCACAAGTAAGGAGGAGTGGAGAGTGGGGCAGAAAAGCAGAAGTGAAAGACAAGACCACATTCTGCAAGTAAATTGACCCAAAACAGCATGAAAAAACAAAGTCGCTCTGTAACCCAATTCAGGACCACCGTGATCTGGGCTGAATGAAAACAAATCAGTCAGCGGAACTTAACCACAGGCAGAAGAAAGAATCTGCTCAGCTTGACGACAGAGTTTACAAAACGACAGACAAGAAACAGCTCTCACGGTTTTAAATTACAAAAGCAGTTTGTAAACTATTCCCACAGTCTGTAAAAACAGCCTGGCTTTATTGTGCAAATGCTCTTAATCGTCAAGAAGACAAGTGGTTTGATCAGGATTTAGGGATGTAACGATTAACCGCGAGCCGGTTGAAAATCGATTCAAATGTGTGACGATTCAAATCGGTTGAGATGCTAAACAAATCGCGATTAATTTAGGGGTAAGAGTTTATATGAATGCATGTCTGAGGGGAACTTACTGTCTTTAGATAAGTTTAGATGGTATTTTTTCTTTTCATCTTGCATCTAGTTCATATGTGCAGCGCTTCTTTGTTTACAGCGGAAACGCTTTAAGCGCCACCTGCTGGAGAGAGTGAATCTGCGTCTCATTCAGCTCGTCCGCTGTTTCATGCAGATATTTTTTATAGTTTCACAAAACTGAAGTCAAACCATTCTGTTTTTGCTTCAAATTTTGAAATTATACAATCTAATTTAGATTAAAAACTGCTCGTTTTGCATGTATGCAGCATCTTTGTTTGGATAGTGATTAAGATGCAGTGGTTGCCTCTAATTTTAAATGGAAAGAGCACAGACAAAGCCTTATTTTGTTTATATGAAGAGATTTATTTTATTTGTGTTATTTATTTGATTTGGGGCTTGTTTTAAAATTTCAATTTAGTTTTGTTATTTACATTTACATTATATTAAAATTTTGTCATTTAGCAGACACTTTTATCCAAAGCGACTTACAAATGAGGACAATAGAAGCAATCAAAACCAACAAAAGAGCAATAATATGCAAGTGCTATATTAGTATATTATTATAGTGTTATATTTCAATTTCACAAAGAAATGTTCAGCATTTTGTCCAAGCAATAATTAAAGGAAACATTTAATTTATCATTTGTCTTAAATCTCATTTTGTAAAAAATAAAATAAAATCGTGAATCGAATCGTGAGTTGAGTGAATCGTTACATCCCTATCAGGATTCACGAAGGGCATATTGACTTCACACTTACGGAGACATCTTTGTAGAGATGCACTGGGTCGTACTCTATGTCATTTGAGATGAAGTAATCGTTCGCAGCTGCCAAGAGAGTCATCTCGGGGATGGAGAACACATCCATAAACTGCTTCATTTTGGGACCCTGGAACAAATAATAATAAAATGCATGAGTCATATGTATGGTACAACAGTAATAAATAGGCAAAGCTTCATTCATCTTTATATGTAAATTACATGCCTTTTCTAAGAGAAGCTGGAAATACTGTTGGTCTGTTGCGAGGAAATTGCAGGTCATATATTTTAAATGACCATTTTAATGCAAAACCTCACACACACAAAAAACAGTTAACCAGTATTTAACTACAAATTCCTGAGCCATGAATGTGCATGGCCTTATCAGTCATTTGAGATAATAAATAAATATTCTTCAATGCAGTGGTTCGCAACAGATTTTAAATTGGACAGATTTTAAATTTAAATGGCAATATTAAAATAGAGTACTATTAGTGTATTAAAAATGTACTGAAAAAAGAAAACAAATGTTTTTTTTTTTAATCAAACATAATTAAAAAAATATATATTATTATTATTATTACCATGAACTGCACGGCTTTAACATAAACATCATGGCCTGTATAATTCAACAGGACAGTTCATTTCTTTTCAGTTAAAAGTTTTATTATTTGAATTGTATTATTTATGCTTTCCCTACTGTCTGTGACCTCATCAGAACCACTGCTCCAATGAATCATTCATACAGATTTGCAAACCACTTTAAACAAGTTTGAATTGACTCAAAAAATGTTGTTCACAAGTCAGACAATACTAGGCAAGCAAGTTTTACTGCATCCAAGAGCAATATTAAGCTAATGAAACATTTTGCAAAAGAGCATAAGAAAAATTCCTCATTAAATATCCATGTCTTTTCCTAGTCTGCAAAACATAATTTTATAAATTCCTGATACGTTTGTGTTTCCCATGACTGTGGACATCCTGCAGAGAAGATAACCATCTGATACAGAAAGGACTGTAATGTTTTTGTTGTAGATATATAATGTACAGTCACTTACTCATGGTGGCTGGACACACAAAATCAGATCTGAGCTCCTGACAGGGTGGCACCACTTTAGCCTCACTGACCTCTTGGTAATGAGGCACAAAAATGTAAGCATGCCAATAACGCCATGTAAACATCTGCTCTCTCGAGTGTAAAACTGAAATGAAATTTGATTAAATGAAAACACCACGTGGAACAATCACCTTGCCGTAAAATCCACTGACTTGGTGGAGGGGAACATGATTTGAACCTCCATAAAGTTTCATGACCTCATCATCAGGGACGCAAAACAGAACTACACATAATCTGAGCACTTGAGCCAAAAGCCAAGGATGCCTTTGTTGCATTAGGGGCCGTTCACACAAAAAAAAGTTGTGTTCCACTGCACTGCTTTTCCATTGTTTTTCTATGCTAATATGAGCTAGATGGACATGTTTTGACTGCTGCGCTCGCGTCTTTTGTAGCGCCTCACACATAACACAGCGCTCTAAAAATGTGCTACTTAAGTTCAAATAACTTTTAAAAAGTGTTTTTTCCCATTCCAGTGCTTTGCGTCTCCCATTTTTAAACACAAAAATGCATTCTGTATATGGCCTTTTAAACTTTCCAAGGGGCCATTCACACAATGCGTTTTGCATTCAACTGCAACGCTTTTCATTATTTTTCTACGTAAACATGCGCCAGACTTGACCGTTACGTTCGCATCTTACACAGTGTTCTAAAAACGTGGTGCTGAAATTAAAAGAAGTTTGACTTGAAAAAAAAAAAAATACTTAAGGTGCATCCTAAATCGCGTACTTATGCACTATTCTGTGACGTTTTGTAGTATAAATAGTGTGAGTAGTGCGTTCACACTGAAAATTCCAAAAGTGAATACAAGAAACAAAGCCTGTGAATTACATAAACAGTTCTCCACACAAACTCACTAACCAAATTGATCAAATGAGGGTCAATTTACCTATAAACAGTGCCCAACTGAATATAATGGAAGGCATCGATTTTCATCAGTAGTCCCTATGGCATTGAATAATAATAAATAAATAGTTTCATTAATTTTATTGCACAGCTGCAATTAAACAATGCTGCAAAAACTCAAGCACAGAAGGTTAAATGCACCTTTTGGATGTCGTAATGAAGTCCACGAGTTGCAAAGTTGGGAATGTAGTCGTACTTACTGATTCCCTCGGGATACTAGTGAAAGAAACAAAAGTTAAGTCATCTTAAACATGCCAACCTTTCAACCCCCCCCCTGAAAATTCCAAAAAGAAAAAGTGCACTTTAAAATACCCGGATGATGCACTTAAATAACCGGAAAAAAGTGTGGAATGTTGAACACTTCATGACAAAATAACCTTATATAATTCATACACTACATGGTTGAGTACATAGTGAATAAGTGCGTCATTAGGGATGCGGCATTAGACTTTGCGTTTTTTTCCGCTACCCTGCTGCAGCTTGCATTTTTAAACATAAAAGTGCTGTTGCGTTTGTTTTTTGCAGCATTCTAAAAACGTTACGCTAATGTTAAAAGTTCAACTTAAAAAAAAAAAAAAAAAACGTTCATGTTATTTTTTTCCATTTCACTGCCCCGCCTCTTTTTAGCAAAAATTCTGTGATTGGACCGTAAGTGTTTATTTTTTGGCTATGCGTTTTACCTCATAATGACGCTTGGTATTTATAATTATTTGGTTTAATAGCAATGAAATATGCAAATCAACAGGTTTATATGGCATTAAGTTGAATGTTTTTCTCGGACCTTGTAGTGCTGAATGAGAAACTCTCGCGCCTTGTTGTATATCATCTCGTCCAGCGCGCTGGAATAGAGCGCGAGCGTGTAATCATAGTCAAAGCCGTAGATGTCCACTTCTTCCAGATTCACCTCATTGTTGGCATAGATGGTGGAAGGGTTCAAAAGATTGCACACCCCAGGAGGAATCAAATCTGTGAGGCAGAGATTTGAAGTTTATTATTACATTAAAATACGTTTTCTTCTGTGCATAAACAAGGCAATTAAGAAAAACCACGTCTCTTACACAAGAAATAGTTGTGAACATAAAATGTCGATCATGCACTGGACATATGAATGGCAGTTGTTGTTTACAAAATGTCCAGAGGCCAGCGCCTCTTTGGAACGGAGGAAAAGTGGAAAAATAAGTTTTGCCACGAGTCCAGAGATTACAGAACATCACATTTGAGAACTGAAAATAAATAAACATACCGTGCACGAGCCGTTTCATCTCATTGTATCTCGCCCACAAGTACGTTTTATTGTTAATCTGCGGGGCCGTGGATGAGAATGCCCTGCCAGATTTGGCAAGAGATTCTTCGCCTCTATTTTTGCCCACGATCTGATGTCTGTGCGATGTGACTGCGGCTGCAACAGGGTTATGATTAACTGGTAAATTTTTCGTCGGTCCACAGTTGTGTCTATCTTTGCAGCAGTTCTGTCCGTTCATTGTTGAACCAGCCGAGGCGAAGCTTCCACAAGCAAAAGCAGGAATATTCAATCCTGCGCACAACGAAACTGTACAACTGGAGCTTCTTTGCCACATTGCGTTACTTACACTGCCTAATTTTTTGCAAGCCATGTCTAAACTATACTAACAAAGTTGTTTACTTCTTTCATTCGTGCTTGCCCCACGTGTTCAGTAGGATCGCTTCTGTGGTAACTGATACAGCTTCGCTGAGGGCATCGCTGGTCGGGCGCAGGCTGTTATATTAACCAATCATATACCAGACTTGTATTGATTGACAGTTGGTTAAACCAATAAGACGTGGATTCTGCTGCGTTGCTTATATAGGGGTTTGGTTCAGGAGGAAAACGTGTTTACATGCTAGACCCACCAATACATTTCCTTGTTGAAAATTTTGCAATATTTCATGCCTTATGATTGGTCAGACGACCTGGCAACTGCCTACATGTGCTACGTGACTGAATATGCTTACCATACTTAACTTTTTGTTCCTAGAGACATAGGCATGTATGTACAAGATGTGACCATAGAAGCAGCTGGTTCTACTTAAAAAACATACGATTTTTTGAAGCGTTTATGGTGTTGTTCTACGCTTGGCGTTTCACCAGACTTCACGAGTGCTGACCAAATGCGCTGGAACAACTGCGGTTCAGTGCAGTAACAAAAAGGCTTATGTCATTAGTTTACCGCTTTTGATCATATGTTCGATTTATGTTACTATCTTATCCTAACTGACAGGCAAAATTGATTTTTATTTATGAGACCCTTCCGGAATGCACACTTTTTTTCCAGCGAGTCGATTTTAGGCGCAGTAACAAGAGTAAAGTCACGTTTTACACACATTCACAAGTAGTCTAAATGGATTTACTAGGCTAATCAGCTAAGAGACATAAAATAAGGAGTGTAGAATAGCTAACATGTTGTCACTTTATGGCCATGCATGTCGAAGTAACCGTTTGTTTACAGCTGCATGTATTGACATTCATACAGCATTCATTTGAATATGTGTGGAACAGGGTGTGGGCAGAGGCAACAGAAGCGTGTTTTGTCAATGTCCCAGGAAAATCCTCATGAAACTATGTAGAAACTGGATCCTTCAACCGCAGCTTCAAAAACAATTATTTATTATCATCAATATTATTTATAATAAATTATTTATTACCAATAAATGAGCCTGCAACACATTAAACTGAAAAAACTTTCTTTTTATTTAAAAAGCAAAAACAGCAGTTTATTTTACAAAAATCAGCAAACTACAACAAAGCGGGAGATACGCACTCATTTCCAATCAGCTGTGAGAATAGGATTGGAGAGATTGAAAAGGAAAAAAAAGACAAGAGCTGTAACATAGCCACATATTTATAGCCTAATAAAATACCAGTATATTCGAACCAAACTATACTGTTAGTATTAGTATAGGCCTACTTGTTTTTATTATATTATACAAAACACTATAGTAAAAAAAAAAAAAACATTGTACATTTTTTTTACCTTGTCTACTACTTTCATCGCTTGGATTACAGCGTCACACGCCTTCGTGTTGAACGTGATTTTTCTCCAATGAGGGGGAATGTTTGACGAATACAGCACTTATATTATTGCACTGATAACTGTGAGCAGACAGTGTCAATCAATGCATTGATACGGTGAACATAAACGGAAAGAAGAACATAAATGTAAAGAGCCCAAGTTGCACATTTTATTTAGCTGTCATCAAAAAATCTGTGTGGCAAACGGTGGCAAAGCTGCGTGACGCACTGGACTGCGCGGAGCGAATGCATTTACATTATAGCGCAGACCAGTATCGATTTTAGTGTAAATATGCAGCAGTCATAGGTAACTAATTATTTTAGACAGTACTCTGGGTTTATTTCATTAATAATGAGTATACGTTGATTTCATTTTAGACACAAAACGCACAGCATTGTGTTTCGTTCCTGAATGAATCCGAGTTTTTTAATGTATCGTTTAAATGAATGGTTCAATGACCCATGGTTGAATGGATGACACAATGGCTGCGTTTACACTTCATGAAGCAGATCGGATCATCAGTCAATCAGGACACGGCACCTTTACACTTGGCAACATCAACTGACTTCACGATCTGGGTAACCGATCGGATCTGTATTTCCCGCGCAATATTTAAATAAGTCTGCGGTGCAGAGTCGACCTGAAGTGGTGGGTTTTCTTTTGATTCGAAAACTATATTCAGTCGCGGGACATTTTACAAGTCAAAATAAATGTACGAGTCTCACTAGCGCTCTGTTCTTCCGACAGATCGGGAGAGATGGGGCGGCGTTTTGCGTGATGTCGACCTGCAAATGCAGACACGATGGCTGGATTGCATTTACATTACACTGAGATCCGATCACAATGCGTCCTCGACTACCTCTGGACCAGGACACGCTGATCGGATAACATTCCGATCAGAAGCGCGTTTACACTTGTCTTTTCAATGTGTATGTGGACAACATCCGGATACAGGTCGCATATTAATGCCAAGTGTAAACGCAGCCAATGACTCATTCATAAACAGAATTGTATTGATTTGCCGCCACCTACTGGCGGTATCCTATCGTTCCATTTTGTCATTCATTTCATATTTCTGTATTCAGAATGTTTTTAATTTATTCGCATTACATTATGCAATTGTAATTGCTGCATAAATGCATTTACTGCCCTTTGACCAGCATTAACTGTCTAGATACATCTAAAATCAACTTAAGATTCAGCTTTCAGTGCAAAGATGGCTTTGGTTGATACTGTTTTAATTGGTAACACCTATAATGTCATATTTTTCTAATATGGACTAAATTTAGGAATTTAACATTAAAGATGGCCAACATATTTAATAAAGTTAGAAAAAAATAAATCAGAAAAAAAAAATTTTTTTTATACAAATAATAATATTTAGGAACCTCAGCCTCACTTTTTGTGTAGTTTATGTCAATGTACGGTACTTCATATAATGATATATGTTGTTCTAGTTGAGGTCATGTAGAGTAGGTAAGGCCCAAACAATGACTCAAACCCAGGCCCCAGCCACCTAAGTCATACCCTGGGTATATTCGTTTTCTTTGCAAGTGGCATTGCAAATTGGCATCTCAAACCAGTTTACCCTTTTTATTAAACCATGGCGTCAAATTACTCATGCCAATGAATTCAATAATTGAAACAACAACACTGAAACAACCACTGAAGAACAAAAAGCATATATTATATTAGGCCTACATGTGTAACATGCCAGTCGGATAATGACATTTGATGCATTTGTATGAACTTTTCTTAAAAAAAAAAAACTCAAAGTAATAATCAAAACAATAGACTGCTGCATATTTACACTAGAATCCATATTGGTCTGCGCTTCACTATAATGTAAATGCATTCACTCCGCGCGGTCCAGTGCGTCACGCATCTTTGCCACACAGATTTTGATGACTGGACAGCAAAATAAAATGTGCAGCGTGCCAAAGAAGTAGACTATGGGGGTAATGTGGGTGTAGATGTGAGGTACATTCATATTTCTGAAACGTACGCTTAATATTTGCCAGAGAATCTATGCTTACACAGTAAGTAAGCTCTGTCTAGGCACTGCCCCAGTACAGTTTGTGTCAAGCCTTTTGTTAGTCTGGTTGTTTGATGAGAGAAAGATGAAATGGAGTTGTAATAAACACTAACTCTTAGGAGGACTATTATTCTGTTGCGTGCCTGCGCGGAACTGAAGACCTGATGACGGCACCATTTGATCTTTGCATGACCAATCAGCAGAAAGGGGCATTCCATTCCCCCCACACGAGGAAATCGAACATTCAAGCTGTTTATCCATAAATGTATACCCCTGAATGTAAAAACGAAAAATCAAAGCAATTTTTATTTCCTTTTCTTTTTTTTGATAAAACGAAAATTAAAAAAGGTGCCGTTTTCTCATGTTACCGTTTTCAATATATATATATATATATATATATAAATAAAACGAGTGAACGCAACGTACACGGACCTGGCCTGTTTTCAGTACCTTTTCTTTTCCATTTAGTTCATATTAGGACCATTTCCCCCTGTTAAGCTGACCATATTTTCGTGACAATTATATCAAACATTTGTTTAAAAAAAATAACTTGGAGTGGTAAATGTTTTTGTGAGATTTAATCAGTTGATAACTTCCTCAGGACAGTAACTGGTAGCAAAATGGTGGAATATCAGAACATCATGTTCAGAGATTGAGCAGATAAAAAAACATTCTTTTCAATACAAATTCGCAATTAGACCTTTTCCCCATATCGTGCAGCCCTACTCTAAATTTCCAATTGTTACAGCAAAGGCGAAAAAAGTGCCTTAACAACAAGTTAAAGCATCTAATAACTTTACCTCATTTTAAGTAAAAAAAAAAAAAAAGGACAATAACAACCGATAGAAATGGTGAAAGATCAGAACATCTTGTTCAGAGATTGAGCAGATGTATACAAGTCATGGTAAATTACAAAACATTATTTTCGATATAATCTCTAAAATCAAACAATCCAAAGACAGGCATAAACTATTAAACTTATGAAAACCTGTTTGATTGGGACAATCATCAGTGTTAGTCAATCAGACACTTAAACGTGTTTACACAGCTTTCCTACAATCAGTCTGACAAGAGTACATTTTTATCATAGAGGTTCAATGACGATATAACTTTCAATGACGAGTAGTTGAGCAGTTCTATGAATCCATCAGAGCCAAACAAACAGATACGTTATCAAATTTATGCTTTAATATGAAACAGGGAAGCTGTTCATGAGTATTAACTTGTTATCAGCCTACTATTATCCAAGCTCAATCAAACTGACTGAATTTTGTAATGTTCATGAGCAGCTCAACCCATATGAACTACAACAATCAAAGGTCACTGTTAACGGACACTTTCATGTACATAATATGGTTATCGCCGTATAACAAAGTTGTTGTTTTATCAAGCCGAAGCACCGGTACTGGTCCTTCTCAAATTATTGCAGTCCAAGCTTTTTGTTAAAAAACAGAATCTCATCACAATGATCAGAATTAGTTTTAACTAACATTTCTTCAAACTTGTGCCATTTTGATGCAAAAAAACTCTTGTGTTCAAACCCTCAGTAAAAGCTGAAAGTTGCCTAATGTGATGAGGATTATTTCGGATGGAGGGCTGACACAGACGGGAGCCAAACTGACGTCTCTCACAGCAGCGCCCATTTCAGCAGGCCGGGTTTTCACTCTGCAGTACCATCAAACATGGACGGAGCAACAGTTCAACCTTCCCGGATCTTCTCAGCAAGAGCTGAGTTCTCCTGACGAATGGCCTTGTAGTCTTCAAGGATCTTCTCTAGATTGCTAACTGTTCTTTTGCCATTTTCAGTCTCAATCTAAAAAAAATAAATAAATAAATAAACTGTTGACAGTTGAAAAGTTACAATGAAATGTTTGCTTAGATCTAAACTTGACTTTTTTTTCATACCTGCTCCTCAAGATCTCGGATTTCTCTCATGATGGTTCCTGTGTCCTCAATAGTCTGAATCAGCTGAGTGCAGTTCTGAAAGCACAAAAATTCTAGAATGATTAAAATGATAATTCTCTTGCAGGACAAAATAGCCAGAATCCCGTTGAAGTCAGCAAGGGCATTAGCTCTAAGATCAGTTGTGTAGTTCAAAGGTTATACAGATGGACTAAAGCACTGCTAATGGCCTGAGCAAAAGGAGCACAAGCCACCACATCGTGTGCCATTTTTGTCTAAAATATTTTTTGCAGGTTCACAAGCAGCTTGCCTTTTGCTTGTCTTGTCACATGAGACAAAAATGTTTTTCCAACACAGCACCTGCATTTTAGGACTGCAATACCCAATTTCTAAAATAATCAAGACCAGTGACGACATCAAAATATATATTATCACATTTATTTGTAGATCAACTTAATGATATGCAGACACATACCTCATGTAAGGCAGCCAAGTACTTGTAGGATTTGCGGACAGATTCATCTTTCTTGGCATCCTGAAGTTTGAAAGAATTCAGTTGTTTAATATTGAATTACTATTACAAAACAATGAAAATGACACTTTCTCTAAGAGGGTCTGAGATCACATAGAAAAAAAAAATTATGATTGCAATGTAAAATGAAGAAATGCAAATATATCTATCATATTTTTTTATATACACTACTTTTCAAACATTTGGAATCAGGTTTAATAAAAATAAATACTTTTATTCAGCAGCAGGACTGCATTAAAGGGGTCATGAAATCAAAATGATCTTGATCTTTTGACATATAAGAGGTCATTGTACTATAAAACATCCTGTAAGATTCAGAACTCAAAACTTTCTCAGTCTAAAAACAGCTTATATTGAAGCCAATCTGCCAAAATGACAGCTTGTGGAATGTGCCACTTTATGACGTGATAGTGCGGCTAAACCCCGCCTCCACAGAAGATGATCAACGCCTGCTTCTACATCACTGCCTGTTTAGCCCCGCCCACTGATTCGGCACATAGTAGATGAATAACGAGAAATGCAGGTCTATGCAGAAACCAATAAAGATGCTCTTTGCATTGCCTTCTTTCTGATCCCAACATTAGGAAAGAATGGATGAACTTTATTTTTAATGAAGATCCAGACTGCTTCAGTAAGAACTTGGCCCTTTGTTCACTTCATTTTACCGCGGATTTGTTTACAAACAAGGCACAATTTGATGCAGGATTTTCAGAAAGATTGAGACTAAAAGTCGATGCTGTGCTGAAAATATTGGATCAGAGAGTAATGTCACACCACACAAGTGTGACAGGGCTTGAAATTGCGACCGTTTTGGTCGCATATGCCCCCGAAATGTAATCTGTGCGACCCCAAAATATATTTGGGAGTATTTGTGCGAGTGCACATACCGTATTGTCCCGAATATAAGACGATATTTTTTTCTTGGAAATACATCTGAAAAAACGCGGCCGTCGTGGTGCGACCCGTCTTCATTTCTCTGCAAAACATTTGCGAATTAATACACAGTTTGTGCCTGCTGTGAGCCGTAACAGTGACCGGTCCACCATCCTATCCAAAGTTACTCCCTTTCGCTGCACTCCATTGTGACAGGAAGCGAACACTATCATCCCAAACCTCCTCCTGCCCAAACTAACTCAGCTCTGAACTCGGAACCGACCAGTTTTTACTCCAAACGGTTTTCATCTAATCTGTGTTCTGGACTTGCACAAACTGCATTGAAATCATTTTCCAAAATGTCATTTGTGTGGAAATATCACGAAGTCTGTAAACAACCATTAACGGAGGCCAGAGACGCTGAAGATGGACGCAACGAAAAGAAAATACTGTAGCAGGCAGAACAAGCTCACTATGCGCGAAATATAGAAAGAAAATCCGAAATATTGAATTGGTAGTGGGGGTTTAAATGAATGTATTTCTGAGGGGAACTGACTGTCTTGAGAAAAGTTGAAATTAAATTTTCTTCTCATCTTGCCTCTGTATATTGCAAATATAAAGAACAAAGCAGTGCAGCTCTGCTTTGTTTACAGCAGTAACCAAGGAAACGCTATATTGCTGCTGTTCCATAAGCACCACCTGCTGTCAGAGTGAATTTTCATTTTCATTCAGACCGTCTGCTGTTTTTGTTTCGTGTAGATGTTTTATGTAGCATAATTTTACAAAGCTAAAGTCAGACCATTCTGTTTTTGCTTCAGATTTTGAAATAATACATTCTAATTTACATCTGAAACTGCTCATGTATGCAGCATCTTTGCTTGAATCATGATTAAAATGCTGTGGTTGTCTCCAATTTTAAATGGCTACAGATACAGACTGTAATAGAGCAGATAAACATCTTGTTCATGTTATCATATTTTCTTATCTCTTGCTTTAAAAACTAAAAATATGTTAAATATGTCGGCTATCAGAATCAGCTTACTCGCTTCTAAAACATTAGCAATCGGAATTGGCCATGAAAGATCAATGCATCACTAACAATAAATGCTGGGCCAAGTGTGTGGCAAAGAATTCAGGATCAGGTTCAATCGTTGAAGCTTTTAATCATCAGGATGTTGCCAGCCCTTCCGCTCTATTGGCAGTTGTGATGCTCCTTAATATTCAGTGGGTGCTCCTAAATTTTTGTTGGTGCTCCTAACTTCTTGAAGTCACTATTGTTTTGTCTGCTATTACAGATCATTTGATATGTTCTGAGTATTTATGCGTTTTTAACCTAAATCACAGCAGCGTTCATCTGTGAAGGATGTAGCTGTCAAACATAGACAACTGTTAGCCAATCATAGCAGTGGGTGTTTAATTCCAAGTCTACAATCCGCCACGCTTATTCAAACAGAGCGTTCCGATGAGGGGGGGTCAAAACAGGACAGAAAATAGCCTATTACTTCTAAATGATTATGTTTTTTGATGTAAAAAATCTTGATAACATTATAAGTGGACCTCAGAGAACAGTACAAAATAATAAAAAAGGCAGTTAATGACCCCTTTAAATTGATTAAGAGTTCTATTTCAAGTAAATGCTGTACTTCTGCACTTTCTATTCAAAGACCCCTAAAAAAAAAAATCACCTTTCCACAAAAATATTAAGCAGCACAACTGTTCTCAACACTGATAATAAGTGAAATGTCAAATCAGAAAATCAGAATGATAAAGGATCATGTAAAGGATCAGCTTTGCCATCTCAGGAATAAAATACATTTTAAAATATATATCAGTTATTATAAATTGTAATAAAATTTAATTAAAGTACTGTTTTACTGTATTTTTGATCAAATAAATGCAGCCTTGGTGAGACTTCTTTCAAAAATCTAAAAAAAAAACAAAACAAAAAAAACACTTTTGGACCCCACTAGATATGAGACAGACCTTAAACACCAGTTCATCTGTGACTGCAAATGTTCGGTCCAGTTTTCCTGTCAGGCTGTTAATCTCTTTCTGCAACTCCTTTGTGTCGGACAAAATCTGCAGGGGGTCGATTAATAAGGTCAGAGGTCAAAAGGGTTCTGAAGACCTGCCAACTTCAAACACAATGCTTATGTCTGTGGACACAGGTCCTGAACTCAGATGAAGTATTTTATTGAGGGCTAGATAAAGGATAATCACAAACAAAGACCTTAGTGATTTCCTCCTTCTGTTTCTTTATGTTGCCTACAATCTCCAAGATCCTCATGGTGTAGGCTGAGCGAGACACATCTTTAGATAGTGTTTCATACTCAGTTTGCTGCAGAACATTAGGAAGGAGAGTAAACAAACACATTGAATGTTAAACCAACAAACAATAAATATTATAAGACAGACATAACATTTAAATGCTTTCTTAGACCACATCCTAACCATGCAACCATTTGTCTGCACAAAACGAGACAATCACAACCAATCAGAATATATATTTTTGTTTAATATGAATTTATGTGAAGTGGGAATTTGAGATTCCAAAGGGGGTGGGGTTACAGAGCCAGATGTAACAGACATGGAAACCAGAAGATCATATGTCCTATGATGGCTGATAAGGACAAAAACTAATTTACTTGGAACAGATGGCATTGAACACTTGTTTTTGTGTGGTGTGACTGGTTAGGACATGGTGTAAGTGCTAAATGCATTTCTTGGATGACTGAAAGGAGAGGGAAGGGATGAAAAAAACGAAAACCTTACGTACCAGCTGCTTATGCAGACTTTCCTTCTTTTTGGCCTCCTCAGCAGACTGTCTGATTTTGTCATGCAGGTCTTTGATCTCTGACAGCTTCCTGGAGGACTCAGACTAAGCGAAAGTTTATATAACTGGTCACTTCATGAAGGCACACATTGCAGTCAAAGTCATAATTAGGGCTGCACAATTAATCGCTAGAAACCAAAATCTCAATATGGAGATTTGGAGATCTTGGAGCGGCTTGGTTCACAGCAATTAGATCACTTTTAACGTGCATTTGGGAACACAACATGCAGCAACCATCAAACTTGTAATGAGAAATGCTTATAAACTGGCTGTTATCAACAAAAGAGAATCTTTATGGTCTCCCTGCAGTTTTCTGCCAAAATAAAAGCTTGATGGTTTAACGTTTGAAATGCTATATAATTTTTAACGTTTGAAATGCTATATAATTTTTCTTAAACTACTCCTTTTTTATTTTGCAATGAAATATTTCTTATTTAATATTTGTATTTTGTAAAATAAGTTTAGTAAAAAATAATAAAAAAATAATAATAATTAT
>NW_015634502.1:232128-237039 GCF_001515625.1 Sinocyclocheilus rhinocerous
AAATCACAATTAGACTTTTTGCCCAAAATCATACAGCCCTTTTCATACATTCAGGGATTTGATACACAAAGAATTTAATTGATATCTACATATTTGGCTGTTTAGATAGGAGTGCATATTAGACTTAGATGACTGCAGTTACTATAGGGCTGTACAACACATCAGGGTAACACAAGGTACCTCTCTGTTGCTGCACAGCTCTTTTAGTCTGCGGTGCTCGTCAATCAACGGGACTCTGTGTTTCTCCCACTGAGAGGCCAAATGAACCACTCGTTTAGAGCTTGCCTCTACCAGACTCTACCAAACACAAAGGACAGACAAAGAGAAACATGTCATTAGTCACAGGCTAGTCACATACCGTTTAATTCTGTCTGCACTGTACTGTTATTCCTGTTTTTATTATTTGTTTTTGGTCACACAGAGGGGGTGATACAGCTGTGTACGGTGTGTAACTTGTGTACCTGTAACTGCAGCAGGTTGTTCTCAGCGTCAGGTAGCAAGTCAATGGTCTGTCTCTTCATTTTGACTGAATTCTCCTTCTCGGCATTGCTAACCTCTTTCTGTTGTAGCTCATCTGACACCTGCAGACAGGAATACAACATATTAATGATTAAAGTCATGGCCTAATGGCTAGAGAGTTGGACTTGTAACCCAAAGGTCGTGGGTTCGAGTCTCGGTACCAGCAGGAATTGTCGGTGGGGGGAGTGAATGACCAGCGGTCTCTTTCACCTTCAATACCACGACTGAGGTGAGACCCTTGAGCAAGGCACCGAACCCCCAACTCCTCCCTGGGCGCCTCTGCAAAAATGGCTGCCCACTGCTCTGAGAGTGTTTTCACGGTGTGTGTGTGTGTTCACTACTCACTGCCAGTGTTGGGAGTAACGCATTACAAAAGTAATAATATTACAGTAGTATATTACGTTTTGCTGTAACGCAGTAATATAACGCATTACTAATCAAATTTGGGTAATATTATTACTCGTTACAATCTCAGTAACGCAAGTTACAACAACATATTTTAACTCTAAATTAAGTGGTGAATTTACCAACACCGCAAAACAGCACCAGATAAAAAAATCCGCGGGTAAAATAGTTCGTCTATCTTCTGTTGCTGGAATTAAATGGTTGAGATGACTGCAGAGACGGATTCTACATTTGTGAGATGGACACACTCCTGTTATTTTCAGTTAGGAAAAGGATAAGAATGCTTAGCAATATGTGCTCTCAACATGGAGAAATAGCACGAGTAAAACCTGGAAACACTGGTGTTTATTATTTGTACATTATAACATTTCGCTTTATTTACTGGTGTTATTTATGAATGTAATAATGCTATTTGTGTTTATATTTTTTTTACCTAAACTACAACGTAACATTCATTTAGACGGTATCTAAATATGATTTTATAATTTTATGCCATATAGACCCATCACATTACCCTCCACTGGATGTAGAATGAGCAGCAATAAACTACATTTTGGCATTTTATAATACTTCTGTGGATATTTTGGTGAAAGTAACTCAAAAGTAACTCAAAAGTAGTGTAACGCATTACAATTCAGAGACAGTAATATTGTAATGTAACTAATTACTTTCAAAAGACAGTAACTAGTAATATATAACGCATTACATTTTGGAAGTAACTTGCCCAACACTGCTCACTGCTGTGTGTGTGTGCGCACTTGGATGGGTTAAATACAGAGCACAAATTCCGAGTATGGGACACCATACTTGGCTACACATCTCGTCACTTTCTTTCTTTTTTTTTTTTTTAACTGCTGCATTTATTCTGAGAACTGAGGATTCTGAAAACTGAAATATTTCCCCATATTTTTATTGTTAAATCACTGTATTATATGTGATATAATAAGTAATACTATATATGTGATATAAATGTCAGCATAACATTCGTTTTCTCTTCTTGGTCATTACCTGCTGGATAGACACAGTGAGCTGCTTGATGTCTCCGCCCACTTCATCCATTTGGACTGACAGCTGCTGCAACTGTTGCTGCAGAGCAGAAAGTTCTGCTTCCTGCTGGGCCTTTAGGTCCTCCTCTGATTGGTGAGAGCTGGGAAGTGCACTTGCTGCTGCTGCCATCTGCTGGGCTGCTTTCTCATAAATATCTTAATATATTATTATATCCTATAATAACCATTTACACGCATGAGCATTATCACACGAGCTTCGCTCCTCCCGACCGCAGACACAGGTTTACAAGCCACTTTTTCCTGCGTTTTTCAATCAATTTCTTGACTTTTCCCCACTTATGAACAGCACATTTTCATACACGATAAAAGCTCCTTGTGGTTTCTCAGTTTGGCCAATTTAAGCATCCACAAACAACGCAAAACACTGGCATTTGGAGTTTCTGCTAGTGATTCCTATGGAGAGAAAAATCACTTCCTGCCCTCCAGCTGCATTTCGCGCGTCATCAGTGACGTCATGTGCAAACAACCTATTTGCCTTTTTAGTTAAGAGCCTAAACATCAAGATCCACTACATACAGATACAGATTCAAAGCAGATGAAATTAACTGAATAAAGAGTCTAAAATTAACTTTTGGTTATAGTTTTAATAATAAATAAGAATAATAAGAAGAAATGGCTTTAAGTTAATCAAGTGGAGATTGATGAATACAATTTTTTTGGTATTTTTGTAAGTGTCCATTTACCAATATACATCTTTAATTAAAATTTATTTTATAATATAAAATTATCATTACACTGCAGCGATAGAAGCATAATATATATTTTTAATTACTATATAAATGTTTTACAATTTATAATATTTTTTTGTTTTGAAAGGTTTATGTAACATTCATGACTTACATGATTATTACTACTATATAGTTATGTTGATGATAATAATAATAATTTTGTATTTTATAATGTTTATGTATCATTTATAAAGGTGTAGTATAGGCCATTAGTTTACTGGAATAATCATACAATCTAAGAAATTTGAAAAACTGTAATGACCAATCACAGTCCTGCTGAGAAAGCATATTATCAGTATTAATAGTTTATCTATGTTTCTCTCAGCCTTGATTACAAGACAGCCTACTGACACCGATATTTTTACCATGTGTTTTCTGTGAGCAACACATCTACAGTCAGTCAATACATACAAAATGACTATATAGACATCACATATTAGCACTTTGCTTCTCACTCAAAAACAACAATTTTAGACACATATTTCTGGTACATCTCCATAGCTGGCAAGCTTAGTCATAGCTGTAGTCCCAAAATGTCTACATTTAGAAAATAACCTTGTTAGTAACACAGTCATGTCATTATTATTTTCCATGACTGGAAAACAGCATTACAAAACCCAAGATTTTCCAGTATGTGGGAACCCTGGCACATCACAGTTTGAGTAAACAAATTCTGACAGGTACCTGTGTAAAGGTGAATTTCTCTGTATGGGTGAAGCGTGTGCCTTTGGTCAGCACATCTCCCCCAGTGGAAGCCCCACCGAATGACTGCAGCAGTTCAGCAAGGTCAGAAGTCGAACGCGTGGCTCCGTGTGTGTCAGGTCGAGGCTGAGCCGCTGCTCTCAGCTGCTCCTCGATACGCTTCTGCAGTCGGGCTTTCTTTCTGGATCGGTACTCCTGAAGAGACAAGATAACAAGAGTGGCAAGGATTTAAATCACCAAATGAAATACTTTTTAACATAATTATATCTCTTTAGTTGAATATCACAGTTTATTAATTTACTAAATCATGACCGCTCTGAATAAACTATAAAACCTAAATGTGCTGTGGTTATATTCAGACCCACAACTATTCTCAAAGCACTGCAGATAAAACCGTAAACAGAAATAAATTATAAACACAGATGAAGCCTTGCGATTTGCAAACAAAATAAAGAACGTCTTGGAGAACATCTAGGGGTCAGACAATAGGCCAGTGTGTGAGCTGGAGGGCAGGTGAGGTGAGAATGTGGAACTGAGATGTGAGAGGGCAGCGGTACAGTCAAAGGACACATACATGCTGAATGTCACACTTGTGTGAAAGACATCTCTGTGTTCCATCCTCATGTTGATACATGCCTTTACCACAGAGACGCCATCAAGGAAAGCAGGATGGCAGGAAAAATATGTATGTACATGCTAGTGTTATTATAATATGTACATGCTAGTGTTATTGTTATTATCAAGACGGAACCTAGATGTTGTGCTAGAGAGATGTCATGCCGAGGCTGTAAAAATGGCCATCTGTATGAGTAACCTGAGCCAAATTTAAATGAAGTGATTGCCAATTTAATAATTCTATTAACATGAATTTCAGTTTTAGACGTTGTTAAATGGATACACAATGAGGAATTTATGAGCTTAATAATAATAATAATCAGCTCTTAAAGGAACAGTTTTTCTACAAGTATGTACTAACCCTCAAGTTGTCTCAAAGCTATGAGATTTTTTTCCACATTACACAAAACAATTTTTTTAAGAGCATCATAGCCATGAGGACTGGGGTTATCAAGCTTTAAAATGACAAATAAAGCATTATACAACTGATATCCACGAATTAAACCGATAATTCAAACCGATTTTAAGATTCAACTCAAATGAATCATTCATCTACAAATTGGACATTGTTAACAAACTACTAAAAGGGTTTTTGGTAATTGAAATAAATCTGAAATAAAATAAAATATAAATATTAGATGAAAAAGAACTAAAACTTAAAAAACCTAAATGAAATTTAGAAATGTTGCTTTAGCAACTTTCTGAAACTTACTGAAATACTTACTGACTTACTGAAGTACTAAAGTACTAGAATTACTTAGAGACATTTCACCAATCTGTATGGATTTTTTTCTTGATCATAATAAGATGATCATATTAATTATTATAAATAAATAAATAAATAAATATATATATATACACACACACACATATAT
>NW_015634502.1:237076-267054 GCF_001515625.1 Sinocyclocheilus rhinocerous
ACACACATATATACATATATATATATATATATATATATATATATATATATAAAAAGCAAAGTTATGAAATATTAATATATACTATAATAGTATGTAAATAAAGCTAAAGTAATACCATCATGAACGCCATGGAGACCTAGAATTGATGTCAAAACTATCACTAAACAACTATATAATAATGACAGAATTTTTATTTTTGGATGAACTCTCCCTTTAAAATTGAAGGGGGGAAGAGAATAACCTCAGGTGTAAGTCTTGACAGAAGGCCTTGGCTGTTCCATTCACTCTCCCACTCCTGTGAAGCACTAAGTTCAGAGATGTGGTTCTCCAGGAGGGACGCTGGCACTGAGGAATGCTGGGAAGGCTGGGCAGTCACAGGCAGCAAATAATATCTCCAGTATTCTTGCAACTCTGAGAGAATTCACAAAGAAACATCAAAAACATGCTAATGTTAGCTGAATGAATCATAAGAGCTGAATTTGATTGTCGTCAAATTCCTCAAAGGGGTAATCACACTTCAGGGGTAAGTGGCAACAAGGGCAATACCACAATGATTAAGACATATCACACCAAACCTAATGGGGCTTATTGAGTTGAGTAAGTGAAAATGAGTATGCCTTTTGGCTGTTTCCTTGAAGAGACCTTCACTGAATATGGGAGGCTCAGCGGCTCAGTGTGGAAACTGTGACATGGGCCGGAACTCTGAAATTACATTTACACACATTTGTCAGTTAGTTAGAAAGCTTGGAAGAAGTTTTACCTATGTAAGTGAACATGTACCAACACTGAAATATCATGACAAAATTACTGTAAGCATTAGTCATGTCTGTATATTTATATTACATACACTACCACTCGGAAGTTTGAACAATAACTTTTTTTAACAAAAGAAATTGCTACTTTTATTCAACAGGGATACATTAAATTGATCAAAAGTGACAAATAAAGACATGTTTAATGACACAAAATATTTCTACCTTAAATAAATGCTGTTCTTCTGACAATTTTTTATTAATCAAAGAAACCTGAAACAAATGTATCATGGTTCCGACATATATTACGTAGCACAACTTTTTTCAACATTGATAATAATAATAATAATAAATATTTCTTGAGCACCAAATCAGCATATAAATATGATTTCTGAAGGATCGTGTGACACTGGAGACTGAAGTAATGGTTTTTGAAAATTCAGCTTTGCATCACAGGATTAAATTATTTTATAAAATATTTAAGATTAAAAAAAATTATTAGTTTAAATTGAAATAATATTTCCTAATATTACTGTTTTACTGTATTTTTGATCAAATAAATGCAGCCTTGGTGAGCATAAAAACAAGAGTCATAAAAAAAAACATTAAATATATTACTGACTCTAAACTATTTGAATGATAGTGTATCAATTCTTCAACCATATCAATATGATATTTGTAGAGTTGCTAAATGTATTTCAAATGTAGAGTTCTGCATATAAGCCTTAGCCCTGGATTTCAAGATGTAAGCATGATGATGTACCTGTGTTTTACGATGAATGGGGAGTCTACAGGACAGAGGCAGCCAAGGCACTGACAACTGCACTTTAATTTGAGCAGCAATTGCTCTTTGCAACAGCGCAGACTTCCCTAAGAGAGGAGAGATAAAGGCAACAATCAGACTATTTTGAGAAACTAGCCTCATTAATCATATTCATTTAATCCAATAATTCAAGAGTAACATGGGATGCTGCAAAGGCAAGCAAACTATTCTTTAAAAAAAAAAAAAAGTGATAGCGAGTCTGAACCAGACTGCACTGTTTTCCAATGAGTTTATAATGGAGTTAACAAGCTATTAAGTGGGGTTGACTCTGGATTCTTTCTAAGATAATAAAACATTTTAATTCATTTTTAGGCAATCAAGAGTGTTTATTTAATGTAGAAGAATTGAGGGGGAAAAACATCATTTCTATTTTATTGAAGAAAGATGGGAATATCAGCACTCTAAGCTCTTACATTAACACCTTAGTTAATCACATTATCCTTTGATCCCAGCATGAAGAACACACAGCCTAACCACAAAACTTTTTTATTATTACACAGCCAGAAAATCATCTCAGGTGTTGGAGAATTTGTTGGAGACTTTGAGTCACACCAGATTTAATATGAGGTGAATCACTGCAAATCACTATTATGTCATTATCCTCTAGTATTATGACATGGTGTGTAAAGTAACTGATATAACAGAATTGCAAGTATAAACTCTGAGAAAGTAAGTCAGAATTGCGAGATGTTAACTCAAAACTGCAAGACATAAACTCAGAATTGGAAGAAAAATGTCAGAATTGTGAGATAAAAACACACCATTACCTTTTTATTTCATGTCAGAAATGGGCTTCCATATTTACTAGATTGCAATTTTACTATCTGTATTGCAACTGGTAGATCATGCTGTTGAAGTCGCAATAAAAGTAGCAACATATCTTTTCTTGTATTGTGATGTTTATTCAAGTGAAACAAATTATAGAAAAAGAAAAAAATGCAGGGCGGGAACTTGGATCTGAATCTGAACTTCAACTAAATAGATCTGAAACTGAACTTCAGGATGATTTTAAAGGGGTCATATGACGTTGCTAAAAAGAACATTATTTGGTGTAATGAAATGAGTTTATGCGGTTTAAGGTTCAAAAAACACATACACAAACACAAAATTCCACATACTGTACATTATTGTTTCTCCTCTATGCCCCGCCTTTCTGAAACGCGTCGATTTTTACAAAGCTCATCTAGTTTCGCTTTCACAACGAAACACACAGAGTCACACACGGCGGCTTTGAGTGAGCGGCGGCCAGCGGGCTAGAGTTTTTTAAAGTTTTTTTCGCATTTGGCTCCCAAACTCTGGAATAGCCTTCCTGATAATGTTAGGGGTTCAGACACATTCTCTCTGTTTAAATCTAGATTAAAGACACATCTCTTTGGCCAAGCATTCAAATAATGCACCAAGAGCTTGTAACACTCCAATGAGAAAGGAAAAATTTAAATTGCATCATATGACCCCTTTAAGAAATGGGCGGGCTTTAAGTAGACAAAATGATTAGAGAAATCTGGCAAACATCACCAGAGAGAAGTCTGTTGTTTCAGCAGAAGATTGAATTATGAAATTTTGATTAAAAATTACTAGCTAAATTAAAATAATAACAATAATTAATTAATTAAACAAATAGATGGATTCCTAATAAGATGCATTTAGAAAATAAATACAGTGAATTTCCATTTCATGCTGAGTTCAATATCAATATCAAGCATATGCCAAATACATAAATGCAAAAAACAGTAGTCAAAATTACCTGCAGGCTGGTCCAAGGCCTCTGCACTCTCTCTGGGCAGCTTCTCAACCAGAAACATGAACAGAGAGCGAATCTCTGGCTCACTGCTGTAGAGAAATGTCTGGTAGCCAATTTCCCCTTTAAAACCCACATCCTAAACATATAGAACAATGCAAAGATTACAACAGAGTCTGTGGAGTCCAAGTCATTGCTCTACCTTGTTAAAGGGGTCCTATTATGCTCTTTTACAAAGTCTTGATTTTGTTTTGGGGGTGTACTAGAACAGGCTCTCATACTAGGTTGTTCGAAAAACACATTATTTTTCACATATTTTACATTATTACAACACCTCTCTCCCCAGTCTGGCATGAAGAACTTATAAAGAGGTACTAACGGTAACACTTTCCAATAATGTTTCATTTGTTAACATTAGTTAATGCATTAACTAACATGAACTAATAACAAACCGATCGTTTCGTGTCTTAGGACATCAATGTGTCGTCACGAGCCGTAGGGTTTAATTTGGATTTGTCTGTGCATTTTTATTTTACTCCCATAGATTTTGCCATGCATTATAAGACTGATAGACTGCAATGGCTGGAGTTAAAAATCTCCGTTTGTGTTCTACAGAAGAAACAAAGTCACCTACATCTTGGATGCCCTGGGGGTAAGCAGATAAACATCAAATTTTCATTTTTGGGTGAACTATCCCTTTAACCTTTGTTATTGTTATATTGTAACCTTTGTAAAAAAAAATCATGTTAGTTGACAGTGCATTAACTAATGTTAACAAATATTTTTGATTTTAATAATCAAAACATTTTGTTTGATTTTAAAAATCAACACACACACAC
This sequence comes from Sinocyclocheilus rhinocerous, assembly GCF_001515625.1. NCBI lineage: Eukaryota > Metazoa > Chordata > Actinopteri > Cypriniformes > Cyprinidae > Sinocyclocheilus > Sinocyclocheilus rhinocerous. The sequence continues at coordinate 241,229 of NW_015634502.1, forward strand.
CGTGAACACTAGGGTTGGGTACCGTTCACATTTGAACAAACCGAGGTTTACTGTTGAAATCAATACATGGAAGAAAAATTGTGTGAATATTTCTTTAAAACATTTTTTAATAGGCTAATAATTGTATTATTTTTTTCTACAATTAAGTGATTAATCTGGTCGTAATATTTATTTTTATCATTTCATTGTTTTATTTACATTTGATAGAAAATTGAATATTTAAAGATGTACATTATACTGTACATAAGTAATACAAGAGTAATGTATTATATATACTTTTACTCTTTTTATATTTTATAATATACTTTTATTTTGACAGGTTGCCATGAAGTGTATACAGTATGATGACGCTAGTTTGTCAAATGAAACGGTAAACTTCTCGTGAAGTGACTCTCACAGCAGCTCTGAAGATTAAGTTGTGTTCATGGCGTCATATAGTGAGACGCAGAGGCCGAAAATCACCGCGAGCGTCACGCGTGCTTCAGTATTTGTGTAGTAAAAAAAAAAACACGTTTCCGCCATTCATACATACAGAGGCAAGCGGAACATGCAGGTAGATGCGTTCTCAGGTACCGAAATTTGGCACAGATTGATTTAACGTGAAGTTTTAAACGTGAGACGTAATTCGGTCGGTACCCTTAAAAGTACCGAGTTCGGTACCCAACCCTGGTGAACACACACCCGGAGCAGTGGGCAGCCATTTTTTTGCTGTGGCACCTGGGGAGCAGTTGGGGGTTCAGTGCCTTGCTCAAGGGTCTCACCTCAGTTGTGGTACTGAGGTTGGAAAAGAGCGCTGTACATTCACTCCCCCCACCGACAATCCCTGCTGGTACTGAGACTTGGGTTACAAGTCTGACTCGCTAACCATTAGGCCATAACGGCACCTAATTACTAATGTATAAGTAATGCTGAGATTAACAATACCTAAGATTAATAAATGCTTTAGAATAGTGGTTCAAAGGATTACAAAATTCACGGTTCAGAACATAACACAGTGTTTGAGTCATGGATCGGATTGTTTTTTGGATCAGCAAGAAAAAAAAATTCAATGTAACTTTGTTTTCCATTTATTACTTAAAAAGCTAAGTAGGCTACTTCGATACCACAGCCAAAAACTACTAGCCTAACTAAGAAAGTTCAAATATGATTAAAGACAAGTTTTTTAAGCCAGTAAAAAATAAGAACAAATACACAAATTACAGATAAATACAACAGAACAAAGTTACAAATAAAATAAGGTTGGTAGTATTCAGGTACAGAAATGTAATAATTAAGAGTAAAATAACACTGCATAGTGTTCACTGTATAAATTTCATAAGATTCATCTTTGTCAAAGCTGCGTTTTGTTGTTTGGTTAGCATTAATGACAGCAGCAGATATTTATAGGCTGCTGTCCCTTTAAGACCTGATGCAAGGATCCAATATAATGATACACATCCGATCTCTTTTTCAGTTGTTTCGTTCACTTAAAGGGGTCATATGATGCGATTTCAAGTTTTCCTTTCTCTTTGGAGTGTTACAAGCTGGTAACTGCATTTACCATAATGATTGTCGAGATGGGTACTTTGTCTAATTTTATGTGTATGTGTCTGTTCAAACACAAGGAGATGCGAAAGAGGATTCAGTTCGGTGTTCGCATTCTGTCTGAAACGCGCCTCTCTGCGTGTGTGCGCTTTGTGTGGTGTGTGTGGCTGTGCACATAGAAAACAGCTTGTGAGTACCGAAACGAGTTATCTTTTGCCTCTTCTTGTGCTGGAATCTTTTAAAATCGCTTGTGTGTGTAAACACATTAGGGCTGTCAAAATGACTGAAAAACTAAATTAGAATTTTCCACTTAAATATTATAATTCGAATTTAAAAGGCATAAATTCAGTTAGGGGGAAAAAAAGCTTTTGGCTTCTCTCCTAAGGCCACAAGAGGGCGCATCGAGCAAAATATTATGCACGTTTCTTCAAAGCGTAATAAAATAACATGACTGTCTTTGAAAAAAGTGCATGTTTAAAATAATGTTTATAAACTATATATAGTTAATAAAGTTGCTTAAACAATTACAAAAAAACCCAGCACCATGCATGTATGTATAGTTTAACACAAAGGACCGAAAACCAATAACAAAGAGTAGGCTACTTTCTTCATTTAAAAACATGAGATACAGTGGGATGGGGGAAAACCGCTTATAAAGTCTTGAGACATGTTTTTTAAATGCTGAACTTACATTAATTTTACATGGCTTTCTAAACATGCCGCTCTCTTGTGCGAGACGCGAGTGCAACGCTGATAGATGCCCCGCTAGAAAATGTGATAAATATGCGTTCTGTGTGAACGGCTTGGTTTCAGTTTCGACGTAAACAACATCTTCGCCACACTGATGCTCTCGTTTTCCACAATATATTGAATGAACAACGTAGCAGCGCCGCATCTAGTGGGTTCAACTGGATAGGCTAACAAAAGCATTAAAATGCAATGACACTTATATTGTCGTCGCATTTCGTGCGCCACTGATGAGGCTGCCTGACGGCTGACGCAGACCTAAAATTTGAACGTTTTTGCATTCGAATGTGGATTTTTTTTATGTTATTTGCCAAATATTCGAAATTCGAAAAAAAAATTTGACAGCCCTAGAACACATACAAATGATAAACTTTCACTCTATTATGGTTCAAATGTGCAATTAATCCACGTATCACATGCGTGCCGAACCGTCGGGCCTGGTCAGTATGGATCACGGTCGGATCAACTACGATCTGTTCAACCCCTACTTTAGAAGTTTTTTCATTGTTAGTTTGTGTTAACCAGTGTAGTAAACTAATGTTTACAAATGGAACCTAATTGTTTCCAGTATTAACTACTTATGAGACAACATTGCAAAAAAGGTTTAATTTAACAATAATAAAAAATATATATAAAAAAAAAATTATTTGTAACATTTAAAGGTCATTTGAATGAAATCACAACAGATTAATTAATTCAAGGAAGATTTACTCAAAGATTCTGCAAAAGTCCAGATGGTGGATCAGCACCTAGAGACGACCTCTACAGCCCTGAATGTCAGCGGAGACCATGTCAACTAGATGAGCCCCAGAGACAGATCCCCTGTGAATACCTCATCGGCCATCGGCACAAGACTACGAGAACCAGACAAGTCCTCTGCACAATCTGACCTGTGTTGCAGCCTGGAATTAAACCACTCCATGCTGGTTTCGTCTGGCCAGAGTGAGACTGAGCCTGGTTTCTCCCAAGGTTTTTTTCTCTATTTCTGTCACTGATGGAGTTTTGGTTCCTCGCCACTGTCGCCTTTGGCTTGCTTAGTTGGGGACACTTAATTTCTGGCAATATTGTCGACTTGATTGCACAGACACTATTTGAAGAGAACTGAACTGGTTGATGACATCACTGAATCATCAATGAACTGACCTTAACTGAAAAATTTACTGTTTGTTATTGTCCTCTTGCATTAATGACAAACTATTTTCCTGTTTGACACTGTAAAGCTGCTTTGACACAATCTGTATTGTACAAAGCGCTATATAAATAAAGGTGACTTGACTTGTCTGCAGTAAGGACCCATTTATCTTTTGTGAAAAATGTTTGTACATAATTTATCTACTAAGTCTGGTTAATTTATTATAAATGTCCGTACTGTAACATCTTTATTCAAACTCAAGATAAAAACAAAAGTGCTTATTCACCAGCAGTAATGCATTTTGAATGGCTATCAGCTGACTCTGTCAGTTGTGAGGGGTCAAGTTAACCCAAGCACACAGTGGGACGTTCAGGCACCGTGTCTCTCACCTGACAGGCCTGTGCCAGGCTCATGCCCAGTCTGAAGCGGGCAGACATGCCAGGGGGGAGTAAGTGGGACAAGCCATTGCCCAGCGCAGGGTCGATCACACGCAGGCATTTCACCACCGCCTCCACGATCAGCTCACTTGTGAACTGCTTCACACTCTGAACATCTTCATCAATGTCTCTGGAAGATGAGGATGTGATCACAACCACACAGACATAGACAATAAATATGTTTGACATGTCCCGAGATGCAAATCACTCCAAAGAGGGAAGAAATTATTTGTCACAACTAAAGAGACCTGTTAGATTTTGAATACTTACGTGCCAGCTTGTCTTAGAGAGTGAATTAAAATCCTGTCGACTTCTTCCATCACGGAAAGAGGTCAGATATAGCTGATCGACTGTCTTCCGTAACAATACTAAACCCCCACCGTGGACAAGGCAAATGAATATCATAAGGCTTCAGCTAACCCTCAGCATAGCCTTCACTTACAGCCTGTGCAGGGCTGCTAACCAGGACGACCGTTCGGTTGCCATGGTTACATTTCACACCGCAGCTTCAAATGAATCGTAAACTGTTTTTTAACACATGCTCCAACAAAACGGCACGTCAAAATTACAAGTTTTTTTTTCACACAGTCTCTTCAAAATCAGCTTTTTCTGGAGAGGAAGTAATTACCTAGGAGTGTCCAACGCAGTGCACCATGGGACATGACGTTTTAGATCCTTAAAGCGCCCTTACTGAACTACTCGTATAAAATTCAAGTTCCCGACATCCACAGCGCGTTCAGATCTCGTGACGAGACCGACGCTTAAGCACGTGCGCTGTCCAAGAGCGAATTGAAATGTTTGAGATGTTTTTGCAGGTTTGAGAGAAAATCAGATTAGATTTAGAACGGTCGTATTATTAACAGATGCTTAAACTAGAAAGAACATGCTATTTATCGTCAATATTAGTGCTGAATTGAGTTAGCGAATTGAATTGAATTGAATTAGTGCTGTGTTGAGCGCTGACTAAATATTTAATGATATATTTAAATCTATCTTCAGAGATCCTTGTACTTTTTTCTTCCTTAAACTAGGAAACTACATGTTTTACATATAGCTGCTACTTGATTCATTTCTGTTTACTATTTAATTTACTGTTTTCACATTGATCAGTAACAATAAATAAACATATAGGCTATATATAACAAGACAATGAAGAAAATTTGACTTTTTTTTTTTTTACAAAAAGTCTATAACAAACCTTTAAAGGTCTTTTGCAGCCTGACAATAGTTTTGTGTGCCCGAGACCAAAATGTGTTTTATTCACTTTAAATCTTGCCCTAGGCCACAGTTTGCATACATCCTGAAATATGATATATGGTGACAAGTCATGTGACATAAAAAAAGGTTAAAAAGTACCCAATCTGGGTTGTTTTTTAGCTCAGCGACTCGGTACATACAGTGGGTACGGAAAGTATTCAGACCCCCTTAAATTTTTCACTCTTTGTTATATTGCAGCCATTTGCTAAAATCATTTAAGTTAATTTTTTTTCCTCATTAATGTACACACAGCACCCCATATTGACAGAAAAACACTTAATAAATCTGCAAAAATGTCAACAATTCTGTGTTTTTCTGTCAATATGGGGTGCTGTGTGTACATTAATGAGGAAAAAAAATTAACTTAAATGATTTTAGCAAATGGCTGCAATATAACAAAGAGTGAAAAATTTAAGGGGGTCTGAATACTTTCCGTACCCACTGTATATAGCACAGAACTCATGTTGGCCTAACTTGATCACAAATTGGGTAGTTTATTTAACCTAGCATGATGGATTGATTTTACCCACTGATTTTTACAATAATATTATATATTTTTATATTATATAAAATATTTTTTACCACATACATGAATTAGCAATTACAGATTAACTTAATCTTTATAAAATACATCACCCAACCACTAGTTAACAGTTCTTAATACAGCATATGCTACCTTTTTAACATATTGCCTACATTTAAACTTGTTTAACAAACATTTAAAAGCAATTCAAGTGCAATCAACCGGTCTCTGCTATCCCGTTTCCACTGTACCGTGTTGGCTCTCTTGCTGGAGCTGGGCTTGTGTTCAGCGGGGGAATCACGAACCTCAGACCGCTGCCCTTTGTTTCACTCGAAGCCGAAAGATGCTGTGACTGACTCCATAACCTGCATTTGACCCAGCCAAAGGGTTACACAAAAACTACCCAACACTGAAAAAAATAATTTCCAAACAGTAACTTTTCACTAACCTAAATTTATTTACCTGTCTTGTTCTGAGTTTTGTATTTTCCAGCTCAAAATATGGAGCTTCTTGTGGATTGCATTACATTCTATCAATATGCTGAATGAGAGAAAAGCAGATGTGAAAGAGTGAAAGAGCCATTGAATGGAATGCTGTTGCCTGAATTAACAGAGTGGCTTCAGTTGTACATGACATCACAAGTAATTTGAGACTGCATGGAGAAGCTCCCTCCCTTTCAGAGTTTTTCCTCCATGTGCTTCCCACCCTTGCCTTACTCCCTTCAATAGAACCACACTGTCCTTTCTCTCTTTCTCTCTTGAGCTCTACTTAAACCTTTTAACAATTGAGATAAAAAGCAACACCTCAACCAAGAAAAGCTCTCAGAGAATGCTTCACCAGCACTGCCTTTGAGAAAACATCAACAGCCATTTAAAAGGGTGAGAGAGTCTGAGTATTTTCTTTTCTGAGTATCTGTTGTATTGCTAGAGCACATGGTCTATAAAATCAAACTACTGTTGACAGGAAAGGCTTAATGGCTTAGGAGAGTTTTGTTAGCATAGTTATAGCTTTCATTATGTTCTGTAACAAGTTTTTTTTGTCATACAATTTGTTCTTTGATTGCAATTAATTGCACTTTCAGGCGGCTTTTTATGACAATTTGGGTTAGTGAGATTTATAGTTTGTTATTCCCCTCAATGACCCTACATTGTGCTGAAGAATATGGCTAAATATGACTTAAGATAATAGCGTGTGAGAGTTGCAAAGGAAAACTGTACATGACGCTATGCGGGTATCATTATATATCCGATCACAGGACTAGAATTAACTCAAGCCATATAAACGGCCAATAGCTGATTTGGACAGACTAGGGGAAATGATTGGAAGTAGAGGGCAGTATATATGTTCTTATGTCTTTTATTATATCTTGAGATGGTTTCTGTTGACTGAGAGCAGTGTGCACCCACCCAAAATATCTACAAAAAAAAAAAAACAAGTCACTCTTTCTTTGTGAGGTTGTTGTTTAGAATAGATTTTATTATTGGAATGTTTCTTTTAAGTTAAACTCCCATGACAATGTAAGAAAATCAACTTGATAGACATGTAGGTTAAATGTAAACTGTCAGCATATATCATTCAATATGTTTACATTCTCTCAGTTCTTCATATGTTCCACAAAGTCTTCTAGTTATTGTTCAGTAAAAGGTGTAATTTAAACTGTTTATAACCAAAGCATTTACTTAAGTCTTCTCAGACTAAATTGGGACTATAAAGAGCTCAAAATAAAAAGAGTACACCCAATGCATTGTGAGAAGTAGGCTAGTATATGTTAAACACATTTATTCAGTAGAAGCTTTTAAAGAGCAACTAGGTCATGTATTTGGGAACAGAGACATCAAATCTCATTGAACTTGGTAACATCAGTTTGGTTATTCACCAGGATATTTGCAATCTTTTCAAAAACTGCTATGAAGTTAAATGGGAGAGCGTAATGAGAAATGGGAGAAACGTAATGCTTTAAAAGCTGGGGGGTGTAAAATTTTTGAAAATGACGATCAGGGCAATTGTACTTATTATAAAACATAAGTATCTTGTAGCTACTGAATGGCAGTACTAAATGAAAAAATATGATATTTAAACAAAATAAGAAAAAAAAAAAATTACACATTATCATCCCATTCAAAAAGTTTACTTGTGACTTTTCAAATGACATTTTCTGACCAGTAAATGCAGAAAACCAACCAATTCCAAAAGTTTCACACTTTTTCTAGCCACTGTATATAGTGTGCGAAAAGCAGTATGTCAGGTGTATAGGTTGTCCGAATATACAGTATTCATGAAACAATAGGTGAATAATACTCGGATGTTCACTTGCTGGGACTTTGAATTTCACAGCCAGTTTACACTTTGTTATCTCAATGAAGCCATGTGAACTGTAACTTTAAGCCACTCTTTTCAAATGCAATTCAAGTGAAACTGCCACTGATAACAAGAATGTTGTTCATCATAGCTAATACTTGTTAACTCCTGAGTGCATTATTTTTGTGGTTACTCTATGTAGTATGCATCGCTCAAAGGACAATGGCAACATTGAAGATGTAATATGATGTTGTTTTTTATAATACACAACTGCATACCAAAAGAACATACTTTATCAATCATTGAGAAGTATATTCCTTGTCAAATTCAGCACATACTCTGAAAGTTTGTGATTTTGGACGCAGTAGGTTTCACTGTGCACTTTCCTTATCTGCCACTGATTGGCCAAACACTTAGTCCCACCTCATGCCATTGGTTGTGCCATTATTGCTATGTTGGGTCGGTCAGAATGCCTAACCAGAGTAATGTATTGATAGCACGTCAGTACACTTTTTTTTTTTTTTTACACTTTTCAGCCTTCAAATGGCTTATTTATAGTCTCTGCATATAAGAAAGTATTTTAACATGTTACCTTTAACTTAAATGTTGCTTAATGCTAAAACTGGATGGCCAGTATTTCTTCTGCTATTTGCTTGGAAAGTAAATTTAACCACAAAGAACAACAGTCTCAGTGTTTAATTTTGTGCGTTTGAGAGCATGACTTCATACAATATCATTTTGCTTACCAATTTTAGCTGTTGGCTTCAGGTGAAGCACTTCCTGTTGTGTTGTAATCTTTGAAGCAAATAAAGATATGTGGAAAAAAACATCACTTTCACAATATTTGCTAGCATACCACTACCACTGTTATCTGAAAAGAAATGTAGAGGAAATCATTATCAGGTGGAAAATGAAAAGGAATGTGTTCAATTTTTTGAAGGGGTGTTCAAGGCACAATGTACACACTGAAGTTGTGACCCACACAACTGATAACCCTCAAGAGGTTTCTGTAGCTTTTTTAAACGGATGTCCTGGACATATTGAATATACATGGCGAGTGCATTGTGTGGTCTACAACAATGACCAGACCTGGTCTTCTATGTTGGCTTCCACTCTTTGAGGCTTTTGGGTTTAAAAGTAATTCTGATGTGGAAAATGCATTCTGTTAGTGCTATTATTTAGAGTTCACTCAAGCCTGCGTTTTGGCACACAGATGTATACGGCCTCTGAGACGAGAGTATCATATTATCTCCTGGGAAATGCTCTGGAAATTCAAGTATGGGCAAGTACGCTACACTCTGTCTGCCATAGAAAGAGCATTTGAGCACTGTAATACACCTCTAGCCAAGGCCTTAAAATGGATAGCAATAGTGCGTTTTGTTGACATATAGGGAGAGAGTCTATAAAGATTGAGAGTGGAATGACAGGAAATGGATGGAGGCAAGTAGAAGAATGCCAGTGAAATGGGTGGAGAGATGGTTGCTCAGCTCTGATGGTGAGTGGGTGAAGATAGTATAGAGGGTGGGATCTGCTAACCTGCCAAATCTTGTCCACAAATCTTGTTGCAATGCAGGTTTAAGTGTTACAAATGTGATTTAAAGGTACATTTATCACTGTTTTAGTTCAGTGCTTCTCAGTAGGTTTTGCTTCGGATCCAGATTAGAGTGCTTACAATATAGTACTACAGTTGTCTATTACACTAAAGTAAACAAAAATGTTGAAAATATTTGAATAATGCAAATATATAAAATATGATATTAACCATAATAACATTGTAATATCTAATATTTACAGTACTATTTACAATATAATATTTACATTCAAGAATACAGTAAAAAAAAAAATATTGTGAAATATTATTACAGTTTAAACTAGCTGTTTTTTATTTGAATCTATTTGAATTGTATTTGAATTTATTTCTGTGATGGCAAAGCTACACTCTTAAAAATTAAGGTGCTTTACGATGCCATAGAAGAACCTTTTTGTCTAAATGGTTCCAGAAAGAACCTTTAACATCTGAAGAACCTTTCTGTTTCACAAAAGGTTCTTTGTGGCGAAAGAATGTTCTTCAGATTATAAAAAGAACCTTTGACTGAATGGTTCTTCATGGAACCAAAAATGGTTCTTTTATGGCATCGCTTGAAGAACCTTTTGAAGCACCTTTATTTTTAAGAGTGTACATTTTCAGCAGCATTACTCCAGTCTTTAGTGTCACATGCTCCCTCAGAAATCAGTCAAGCTGATTTGGTGCTCAAGGAACATTTCTTATTATTATCAATGTTGAAACCAGTTTCTTTGAAAAGAAAAAAACTATTAATCAAAGAACAGCATTTATTTGAAATAGATTTTTACATTTTATTATGAACCACATGTGCTAAATAAAATCCAAAATTGTTACGATTTTTAGTCTCTAAATATCTCTTAAATGTTAATAACCAGCAATTCACTGCACAAAGCAATTTTATTTTTATTGCTAATGAAGCAATATTTTCTTTTATCTCACGTAGTTCTTTTACCATGGTTTTCGTAGATGATGGCATGTCACACAAACTGTCTACCTGTCATGTGCCTAATTTGGTTATCTTTGTAAGAGACAGATGAACTTGCACTGAAATACTGCTGATTGGATGAGTCAGGTTCAAGCTGATAAGCTTATGTGTGTGTGATTATATGTTCAAATGCATTTCGCATTGTTTTCCCTGCAGTCAGAAAGTTGAGTTTCACTACATGAATGTTAACAGTCTTGAGAATCTCTTAAGTTTAATTCAGCAACAGCGAGTAAAGGGTTAAAAGTTATTGGATGTCTCAGCACACCTCCCCCTCCCCCACCTCTTTCTCTGTCTTTTTTTTCCTCCCAGCCCCTCAATAATGTCTCTGCTACCCACCCTGCATGTTTTAACTTAGTGCTAAGAAGTTTAAACAAATAACTCAATGACTCCCTGAGAGTGAAGCGGAAAGGTTGCCTGGGCCAAGTAACATTTAGCATCTAAAAATCAGATCAAGAGAACGTGGGATTACAAACAAGTCATCTAGTGCTGCATGGAGAAAAGCTGCTCCAGGTAACAGCCAGTCTGGTCACACTAGTATTTCACACTTGAACAGGCAGTTATTGGGAGTGGTATTGGGTACTAGGTGGTCTTGTCACGGAGAGGTTAAAATCTCTTTCTCCTCTTGCATGTAGGCAAGCTTCCTTCAGGGTGAAATTCTTGGCATAAACGCGAGTGTGACATTTTGTAGCTGACAAATGTAATTTATATGGGATTTTTCCATGAAAAGGTTTTTGGTGTTCATTTAGTAAGAATTTGCTCTGTAGAAATATGCTATAGTTGGAATCAGTTCCATGTCTGAAATAACACTTTAAAACCATTTATTAATCTTCATTAATGTTAATTTCTACATAGGCTTTACTAATATATAACATTACCACAATATATGCTGTAAGAAGTGTTGTTTTTATTTTTAGTTTCTAATGCATTAACTAATGTCAACTAATTGAACCTTAAAGTGTTGTTTTATAGCTATATAAATTCTCAGAAGGCCATCAATACTGTAAATTGAATACTTCATATACACAAAATTATTTTAGTGTTATTTTTATGCGATTATAGTATTCATTAAAAGCTTTTAAACTTTCAGTTTTCATTTTAATTTTAGTTTGTGTAATTTAGTTTTTTGCTTTTGACAGTTAATTAGTTTTTTAATATTTCTATTTAGCTCTAATTTTCATTTAAGGTTTTTTAAGTTTAAGTTTTTCATCTATAGTTATATTTTATTTGATTTCAGTTATTTTTTCAATGAATGAAAATGGTTTTTGATAGATTTAGGTAACAATAAAAACTGATATGATGCACTATAATTAGGCAAGAATCAATTTAATTATTGTTGAATTGTGCTCATGTGCCCACAGGCATACATACGCTTTACAGATTGCGCAATTCTGTACTCCAGTCTGCAGATACTTATAACAGCCTGATGGGTCAGACACTTTAATGACTTTTACCATATAGTGTGGAATTTTGCCAGACCACAGTACAAAAGGTCAGCATCTCGGTCTGGCAGCTGAATGCTACATTTTGAAAACGATATAATGACAAGATGAGGCTGATAAGAGTCACAAACTATTGGAAGATTTGTGTTGCTTTTATATCCTCCAGATGTGTATGTTAATTGTGTTGGCAAAATTTGTTTTTAGAATTATAATTTATTAGTATTTAATTTTGTCACACACACCTCATAAATGATGTAAAATCATATTTAGCTTTTCTAAATATGCACTGCATTTTAAGGCACACTAATAATATTCCCTATAAAGTCTCATTCAGTTTCATATAGCGTATTATATTTTTAAACTTCAGCACTTTTCATTTCATTAACTTGCTTCTATTACAAGACTGTATGTGTTTGAGGAAAGACCAAAGCGTGAATCACCATGTGCTGGCAGTATGTTATTATTACAACAAATCTTATCAAGTTTTTGGGTGTACAAGGTTGCGCTCAGAAAGCAGTTCGAGAACTACAGCTGTCAGGAGCTGCTGGAAAGTTTCCAAACCTCCGAAGCCTGAGCCACGTATTCAGACTTGTGGCTGAATGTGACTGTGAATTTCATATCCAACAGTAATTCACCTTGTTGCTTCTTCCCACAGCATTTCACAGGGTCTTATAAACACGCTGATCCCATATTTGTTTACATTTTTCTGATAGATTCGCCCCAGGCATTGGAGAGGGATTTTTTTCCATTTACACTTTCTTACGTGTTCGAGACACTGTGAGATAATTCGCATACATGTGTCAAGAAACAGTCTCAGTATAACTGTTTGAGTCACATATATACTGTTATGTTTGTTAGCATGTGACCATCCCACCAAATGGAATAGATCCCACTGTTTTCAACATCTGAACCACCAGTAGTTTGCAAACCACTACTGAGTTAATACATAACATACTAGTGTTCTGACTGATGTCAGTCATAATGATGGAGGGCAGATGTGCTTTTCATTCAATACTGTGCACACTATAACCACCACACACCCCCATATCTCCACCCAGGGTTCTTATTTAAGAACTAAAACTAAACTAAACTAAAACTAAAACCACAAAAAGCAACATTTTTTATTTTGATTCAGTTTAACTTGATGAAAACTTGACTAACTTAACTTAAAAAAAAAAAACACTAGTATAGTAATATACCTAACACTGACCCCCACTCTTTGTAAAAGCTAAAACACAGAATGTCAAAGGTAGCGTCTTTCAAGAAGCAGTTTCGGCCACTCTTGTCAGTCAGTAAAGATTAGATGTGTGTCCCCTGTGGGGATGAGTGTTGTAGCAACACAAAAACAAGTATACTACTAAATCCTCCAGAGTTTCAGTCACTATTATGGTGTACACAATGGTTTTAGAGTTACGTAATGACTAAACGGAGCACAAAAGTTTTTTAAGTCAAACATTAGGATACAGTTCCAAAGCTCTTCGTTCATCAATGAATTCACACACATAGAGAATGGCATGCAGCACCAGAATTACAATTTGCCTAGAAGCAATGGACTACTATGGTGTTTGACATGTCTGTCAAATCAGTACTTTAAAAATGTGCTTTCTCAGAAGCTGTTTTTTTATAAATGTTCATTTACACAGTTGAAGGCAAGAATCCAAAATAAACCCAGAATTACAGATTTCTGGTGTATTTTTAAGCTCTTTCCCCCCTTGAAACATGGCCTTTAGAGCCAATCACAATAGAGGTGGTGGGAAACAGACACATGGACCTCATGTTTCCTGGACATTCAGCTACATCTTGACAGCTCTCACGGTTTTCTCATCGCATAACTTTTAGGATGATTATGAAAAAGAGGCTAAATAGAAAGTTATATGAAGACAGGGTCAAAGAGCGCATTTAACAGTCTTCAGGTATCTGAGTTAAGGCTGCTCAAAAGTAGCTCTGTGATTGTCATTGCAAAGATTGTGTAACATCGTCTAGTATAGACATACTAAAATATCTGTACGACCAGCAAAGAGACACTTTGATTGTGCTTTGATTCTTTGTAAATGATGCAGCATTCATGTATCCTGTGTTGTTGACATGATAGAGTACATTCACTACTGTTTAATAGGTTGGGGTAATTACGATTTTTTTTTTTTTTTTTAGAAATCAGTATTTTTTTTTAGCAAGGATATGACTAATTACGATTTTTTTTTTTTTTTAGAAATCAGTATTTTTATTTAGCAAGGATAAATCAAATGAATTCTAAGTGACAGTAAAGAAAATAGTTATATTTCAAATAAATGCTGTTTATTTGCACTTTAAATCCATAAAATAATCATGAAAAAACATATCATGGTTTCCTCAAAAATATTAAGCAGCACAGCTGTTTTCAACAGTTTCCACTGATAATAAGAAATGTTTCTTGAGCACCAGATCAACATATTAGAATGATTTCTGAAGGATCATGTGGCAGTCAAGACTGGAGTAATAGCTGCTGAAAATTCAGCTTTGCCACCACAGGAATAAAGTACATTCTAATGTATTAAACTAAAACATAGGTATTTTAAATTGTAATAGCATTTCACAATATTACTGTTTTTAATGTATTTTGATCAAATAAATGCAGCCTTGGTGAGCACAAGAGACATCTTTCAAACACATTATAAAATCTTACCGACCCCAAATGTTTGAACGGTAGTGTATTTTAAAATTTGGAATTCATAATTTTTACATTTATTTTATAATTTCATAGTTAGAATTTCTTTCTTCCATATTGATCAATTCATATTTAAAACATTAATGTCATAACATTATTAATGCAATTGTAATTCCTATGCAAATGCATTTATGCTGCCTCTGTGCAGTTAATCAGTGTAAATACTGTACTGTATGCTGCTTCAGATGCATAACTAAATGACCTACTTTTTGTAGGATTTTAGTCTAATGCTTTCATTGTGTCATTTTTTTCTTGCAGATATACTTCAGAGAAAACCCTTCACTCCACACCTCACAACTTTCACTGCTAAAAAGAGAAAAAGAAAGAAAAAATACATCATGGAACTTCAGAAACTAACAAACGGTCACCACCAAGACTTTCAACATCTTGAAGAAGGGTACGTGTCATTCATTAGTAGTGATTTTGCATTAAAAACAGAATTGCGAATGCGCTTTCTGTGTCACTAAATCTGTCACTACATACAGTATCTATTTTCTATTGCCCTGCAGATTCATGTTAAAAGCAAAGCAAACACACTAGTCAGTTGCTTCGCTGTCTGCTTCTCTAGAACAACGCCACAGTCATAAGCAGAGCTAAATGTATTTTAAGTGAATATTTGGGTGAACGTAAAATGAACCTAAAAGGAAAATGTGAGCATTGCCATTGCAACATCAAAATTTTTTTTTTTCCAGGGAGTGAGAAATTTAGCATCATACCACAGCATAGCCTTCACCTCACTAGAACACAGAAATAACATTGGACTTATGGTCACATTAATGCATTCCATACAGGTTGAACAAATCAGCGTTAATTGTTCAACAACAATATATTAAGTGATATCATCCGTGACACATTTTATTACATATAAACACCATGATAAACTGGGCCTGGGTTTAAATTTCAGGCACATCACTTTGTATGTTTTTTAATGGGCATCTTGTTGGGCAAAAGGGTTACCTTTCACATAAAATTTGCTTCAATTAATTTTGTGAACCTCTGAACCCCCTGATTTACTGTTTACTGCCTACAAAATGAATGTCAGGGGACAATAAATGTAAAGAGTAAATGAAAAAGATCCACACGGTTAACTATTAGTGAACATGCAGGCCTTTACCTTACACATCAGACTTTTAAACTTTGTAGCATCATAATTAATGACCTGCTAATTGCTGTATTCATAGAGTGTGACATTTGTCTATTGTTTTAGAGAGTCACCTGAACGAGAGGAGTTTTTACCACACAAGAGTGATGGAGGAAAACCCACTCAGTTTACAGATGTGAGTGCAGAAATCAAGCTCATATTAATAAAGCAGCCGATTTTCACCAGTCTATAATGAATCTGTGGTTGTTATTTCCCCCCCACTCCTTCCCTTTTATTGTCTCTGTGTCTGTTGTTTCTGCTAGTTTGAAGGAAAGACGTCATTTGGAATGTCTGTCTTCAACCTCAGCAATGCCATCATGGGCAGTGGGATTTTGGGCCTGTCTTATGCCATGGCCAACACTGGTATCATCCTCTTTCTGTAAGTATCCCAGAATGCACCTCAGGTCCCTTAGTTTCACAACTAGGCACAATGTAAGTGCCCTTTCATGGCATTTCTAACCATTTGAATGATCCATATTTTGAAAAATGAAGACAACTTAGCATTTTAGTGCATATTTTCAGCATTTACATAAGGCAAATCATAATTTATGTTCTTGCCTCATGTGTTCTTCTGTTTTGTGTTTTCTGCTGGCTTTTAACAGGGTCTTACTGACCTCCATTGCTGTCTTGTCATTATACTCTGTCCATCTTCTGCTGAGGAGTGCAGGGGTTGTTGGTATGGCGATTCAAGAGATTTGGTTTTCATTTTAACATTATTTAAAATGTTTGTGTTATAAAAATAAAAGAGACTTTTAATATTGCTTGTTTTTGTACAGTGGAGTTAAATGCATATTTTACATGATTTTTCAATTAAATACAGTATTTGTTTAATTAAAAATCATTATTGTCTATAGCAATTTGAGTGAAAAGTTGAATTGAGAATAAATAATAAATAATATAATAACAAAAATACATATTATATAAAAATATATACATTTCAGAATGTCTTAATTGTTGTCACCCTTTTGATTTAATGACAATGATGAAGACATAACTGAATGTAAACTTTTAACTAAACTTTTAAACTTCACTCTAAAGCTTTTTGATTATTTCCAGGTACATTTAGATTTTGTGGTGTCAGACTTTCGAGCCCCACCGTAAAGATTGAAGTTAGTTCATTAGACTGACTCACTAATCACTAAGCTGTAATATTGTCTGCACAGGTATTCGCGCTTATGAACAACTGGGTAAACGAGCATTTGGACACCCGGGAAAAATACTGGCAGCTGTTGTCATAACAATGCACAACATTGGTGGTAAGTTGGAGTTTTGGGTCAGTTCTAATCTTATTTCCAAACTACCTTTGTTCTGTATCTTTTTGCTGACTCTTTCATTGAAGACTGTAACACTGATTATTATCCTCCATTAGATTGAAATAATATCCCTATAATTTGGTCTGTTAGTAGGACATGAAAATGTACAGTGCCTTGCGAAAGTATTCATTTTTTTAATTTTTTTTCATGTTTTGTTACATTGCTGCCTTATGTTAAACTGCTTTAAATTACTTTTTTTCCACATCAATCAACACTCACACCATACTGACAAAGCAAAAACAGAATTGTCACAACTTCGTAAATGTATTAAAAATAAAAAAACTGAAATAAGTACATTGTACAAGTATTCATATTCTTAACTAAATATTTAGCTGAAGCACCTTTACAGTTTAAAGTCTTTTTTGTTTGATGCGACAAGCTTTTCTCATCAGCATTTGGCAATTATCTGCCATCCTTCTCCTCACGCATTAAGGCTGTCTCAATATTTTGGTGCATTAAGCTTTTCTTCTACTCTGATGAGTCCCTCAGTCCCTGCCACTGAAAAACAGCCCCACAGCATGAGGCTGCTACCAGCACACTTTACTTTTGGGATGGTACTCTGCAGGTGCTGAGCAGAGCTGGTTTCCTTCAAACATGATGCTTGGAATTGAGGTTCATCAGACCAATGGAGTGTAGATTGATATGGAAAAAAAGTAATTTAAAGCAGTTTAACATAAGGCAGCAACATAACAAAATGTGAAAAAAATGATTGGGTATGAATACTTTTGCAAGGCACTGTATATTTATAAAGGCTTTTAAATGATTATAAAGCCTTTAAAAATACAGTGGTTTAGTAGCAGGCCCTGAGTCTCATGAGTTATGATGTACGTGCATATGTTAGCAGCACATCTGCCATTTAGAGGGGGGTCGGTACGACCAAACTGTGTCTGAGGTATCCGTCTCTCTTTCTTTCAGCTATGTCTAGCTACCTCTTCATTGTGAAGTATGAATTACCTCTGGTTATTCAGGCATTCCTTGGCCTTCAGCACAGCAGTGGGTGAGAAAACAATCATCTGCTTATCCCCGTGTTCTCCTAATGAGTCTAATTTAATCTAGCCAAGAATTAGATAACATTTTTGGGGTCATCCAAGGTAACTGGAACATTCCAACCTCATGAGCATTCCAAATCTTCCAACTGTTGTTGAAATACATAAACATTTGCTACGTTCCTTGCAGAATGTGAGTTGGCAGATTTTTCACCTTAACTTATTCTCTCTTTTTTTGAAGTGAATGGTTCCTGAATGGCAACTATCTGATCATCATTGTGTCTGTTTTCATCATCTTGCCCCTTGCCCTGATGAGACAACTTGGTAAGCCATTCTGCTCTGTGTTTGTTGTGAATCCATCCTTTTCTCATCTTTTCTATTTACTTGTCACATTGCCAGTGTTCATAATATTGTCCTCTCACAATCTACTTTGCTCATATACACATTTAAAATGATCCATTGCTTTTTCTGTAGAATCCTGAAGCAGAATCCAGACTGATTTTATGATGTTCTAACGATCATTTTGTGGCAGGTTTTTGAATAATTTGAATTTTTCTGATTTTTAAATCTACTGATCTGTTGTAGATGTGGTAAATGATTTCTGTTGAAAGCACTAAATTAATACCCTAAACAAATTGAAACAACCACAGTGAACTTGTGACAGAATCAAGTAAAACAAAGTAAAACTGATTTGTATAGCGCTGTTTTTTTTTCCACAGCAGCCTTACAGAAATATATGATCCTAATGATTATATCTTATTGTATCTTCATGCCTTATAGTCCTATATTAGCAGAACAGAGCTGGGAGATAATATTTTGTGGAATATTGTGTTTTTTGTTGCAGGATACCTGGGTTATACCAGTGGCTTCTCTCTGACGTGTATGGTTTTCTTCCTGATCTCAGTAAGTTCACTTAATGCTGTGGACTGTGTGTGGGCTTTTTGTGAAAAGATCAAAAGATCACTCTTATAAACTCTTTGATACTCTTCAATATTTCTGGCTCTTTCTCCTTGTCTTGTTTTTGGCTTTCGTCCTCTCCTGTTTGTCTTTTTAACTCCATGTTTGTGTTCCCTAGGTCATCTATAAGAAGTTCAACATCCCTTGTCCTTTTGATGGTTTCACCAACCACACTGCTGAAAACATATCTATTGATGGTGAATGTGAAGCCAAATACTTCACTATCAACCAGCAGGTCAGGAACTGTCTTTATTATTGCAAGAATCTATTCAGGAAGTTCATTTCTAAGTATTGTTTAACTTTTTATGACCTCCAGCTCAGGTCAGACAAGCTATTGTCATTATAGCTCGAAACAGACAGGAAATGTTTAGTACGTAGATGGAAATAAAGTTACCAAACAACTACTAATTTCAGTATGATGACACAAATGTGAGATCAGATATGCCCTTGAGTAATTTCGGTTACTCTGGTCGTTTTTCAGACAGCATACACGGTTCCCATCTTGGCCTTCGCTTTTGTATGCCACCCTGAGGTGCTGCCGATTTACACCGAGCTGCGCAAGTACGTTCAGAAAACACACGCTCTCTATGAAAATATTCATGACCACAAATAATAATGGTGGTCACTGTTTGAAAACATAAAAGTTTTTATGTCTCTATATCAATTATACTCTACCGTTCAAAAGTTTGCGGTCTGAAAGTTTTTTTTCTTTTTTAAAGAAAATAATATTTTTATTCAGGGATGCAATAAATTGATCGAAAGTGACAGTAAAGAAATGTATAATGCAACAAAAGATTTATATTGCAAACAAATTCTGCTCTTTTGAACTTAATATTCATTATAGAATCCTGAAAAAAGTATCATGGTTTCCACAAAAATATTAGGCAGCACAACTGTATTTAATATTGATAATAATAAGAAATGTTTATCGAGCACAAATCAGCATATTAGAATGATTTCTGAAGGATCATGTGACAAATATATTAAAATAGAAAACAATTATTTTAAGTTGTAATACTATTTCACAATATTTCTGTTTTCACTGTATTTTGTGTTTTATTTTGATCAAATAAATCCAGCCTTTTTGAGCATAAAAAACTTCTTTTAAAAACATTTAAAAAATATTGCCGGCCCCAAACTTTTAAATGGTATTAAGACATTGGGTGTTTAAAAGGAAGAGTCTCTATTTTTTTGTTGCAAAAGGGAGACATGAGTCAAAAATAAATATTTTATGATTGTTGTTTTGACACTTCTAGTCCCACAAAGAGACGCATGCAGGCCATTGCCAACGTGTCCATCCTGGGGATGTTTGTCATGTACCTGCTCACTGCCATCTTTGGCTACCTCACCTTTTATTGTAAGCACTCTGGATTTTAAATGAAAAATTATGTCTAATGCTGCAAGTGAGGAATCACCGATACTGTCTGGTTACATGCTAGACTCTTTTTTTTCTCTGCCATCGTTCCATAGTTTCTCTGCTATAGTTGTTTCAAAATAATCAAGAACCTGTATCTGTTTACTTGTGTGTGTAATTTAAGCACGGCCTGGAAATAACAGTTAATCTCAATATATATGAATCTCTCTCAGTAAACACAGAGGCAGAACTTCTACACACCTACAGCAAGGTGGATCCTCTGGACACGCTCATCCTGTGTGTGCGTCTGGCTGTGCTGGTGGCCGTGACTCTGACTGTTCCTGTTGTGCTCTTCCCGGTAATGAGACTCTTCAGTGACAGAGTTTTATAGTGACATCCGACAAGCTTAGCTTGTTTTATACTTCTGAAAAGACAAAACTATGTTTTAACATAATGTTAAAATGTAAAGGGATACTCCACACAAAAATGAAAATGTTTTACTCGCACTTATGCTGTCCCAGATGACTGTCTTTCTTCAGATAAACACAAAGAAAAAAAAGACAATTTTGTGAGTGCACATGTTGCGTGTGTATGGGAAACCTTAAAAGTTGATGCTTCAAAAACCACACAAATTAAACATGATGGTAATCCATATGACCCAAGTTGATAAATCAGTGTCTTCTGAAGTGAAAGAATAGGAATGTGTGAGACAAATACTAATATTTTCAACTTTTTGGACTATAATCCAGCACTTTCAGCCAACTATCATATACTTGGTTCATGAGCTTGGTAAAGCGCTACATCAGCACTTTCACACAACGTGCTTAAATCACAATGTGGTCATGCTTACGTCAATCGTGAACTCATGAACCCGTGTAAGACAGTTGGCTGGAAACAATGGTTTACAGTTTAAAAAGTTTCAAATATTATTATTCAACTGGGGTGCAAAATATAGTGTCAACTTTGGAGGTCCCATTCACAGAATGAAAGACATATACATCTGGGATGGCATGAGGGTGAGTAAATGATGAAAGAATTTTCATTTTTGGCTGGAGTGTCTCTTTAATGTTGAAAGATTCAGTAAACAATTTTTGAATGTTTAAATTGTTTCAATTTCTGTTGTCGTATTGTATTTTCAGATTCGAAGAGCCCTTCTTCAACTTCTGTTCCCCGATAAGCCCTTTCACTGGTTGCGTCACATCTCTATTGCATTGTGTCTCCTTTTCATTGCCAATCTGCTCGTCATTTTTGTGCCCAACATTCGTGACATTTTTGGCATCATTGGTGAGTAAATAATGAAAATTGTAGACATGCACCTGAAGAAAATACCAGTGCTTGCAATGTAGCAAACAAACATTACTGTAGTTTTAGTTTAGTTGCAAGATAATCTAATAAGCATAAAAATACTTGGGTAAAACGATACATTTGTAATTCTGATAAACAATTTTTATTGATACCTTTCATTATCTAAAAGATTTATGTTCATTTAAAATATTTCTCCCTTTGCTTATTTGCATGAAGTTAAGCTCTGTTCATTGGCGTTTATAAATGGTTAGATATACTGTATGCTAGGAAAACAAGACCAATCACAAATCAGCATGCAGATATTACAATGATATAATCACTGGTGCATTTTGAATGCTGGGGAGTCTATCAATATATGTCAAAATGTGCGGTCACATTTACTGTTTACTGTAAATTTTCATGGTCGAAATCCAGTCATTTCAATAGGAATCTTCACAATTTGGAATTCTGTGTAAGGGAAGGTTTTCTACACAAATTTCACAACAGGTTCAGAGCGGTCACACAAATTTGCTGGTTCATAGATCTCTTTGACCACTGACACTATTGACAGTTAGCAAATGGACCTTTTTTGCCCAAATTTTGCTATAATGTGACCACACCTTCAGCTTAAATATCTTGTAGAAGTGTCATTTATTTTTTGTTCATTTCATAGGTGCAACCTCTGCTCCGAGCTTGATCTTCATTCTCCCAGGTCTTTTTTACATCCGTATCGTTTCCACCGAACCAATGAAATCAAGACCGAAAATTCAGGCATATCTCAAACTTTCTCTAAATTTTGAATCGATATAAGTTTCAAATAAATCAAGAGAATGTGATTCTATTATGGTTACCTGATAGTCAGATATTTGTAGTCATCAAAAGCTCCTGCTCTTGTGTTTCAGGCTGCCTGCTTCACTGCTCTGGGCTTCATCTTTATGAGCATGAGCTTGACGTTCATCACACTGGATTGGGTCTATGGAGAGAATCGAAGTGGAGGAGGTCACTGATCTTCAACCACAATACTGTAAGGGTCCAAAAAGCCTTCTTAGAGGAACATCACCACCCCTCTCCTAAACTTGAGAGAAACCAAAACATCACTTAGGCTGGACCCAACTCACCTCAGATCTGTTTTCCCACTAAGGAAAGGACTGATGTCCTGCCATCTGTAAAATTAAAATGGATAAAAATCCTATGTTTCATGGTGGAAGATTTCTGGGGGACACAGAAATGTCATGCCATTTTGAGGCTGTTTCTACAAACAGGCTTCGCAACGATAAATGATGCTTGTGTTGGAGATGGAATCCGCTAAATAGCTTTAAAATAATGCTAAAGATACAGCAGAATCCAAAATAAATAACTGAAGAGGTTTGTTTTGTCTGATGGAGACCAGGAAACAATCAAGTTGATCACATATCAACTGTTCTGTTGTCCCCATCAAATGAAAGCCATGTTCCCAGAGTGCAATACTAGGGAAATTGAAACATATTTTCCTACTTCAATTTGTTCGTTAAAAAATGTTGCTTATGATAAGAAAATTCAACATCATCTTAGAACGGCTGCAGACCTGAACTGAATCTGTCAGCTTCTGTTATATCTGAGAATGAAATAGCTGAATTTGAGAAAATGACCGGAAGAAAATGAATTTCAGTTGAGATGAAAATTGGTCCTGAAATATTATGTGCTATAATATGCACTACAATTGAAAACAGACAATCAGATTTACACCGTTTCACGTTTTTTTTTTCTACTGGATATCATATATTATGTCAAACATATGTGAGGTACGTACAGTAGCAGTATTTTGTGGTGCAGTGGGGTGGAATGCCATCTATCGTGAATAACTATGGTTAAGGTGCTTAATTACATTGCTGTGATGTATCTAATGATGCAAACAAGGCCTAACCTGTGAATTCAGTCATTCATGCCATAATCCCATTGATCTGTCTTAATCTAACAACAGGATAATGTGTCATAAATTGTCCAACCCATTTTTCCAAGGAATTTATGAAAAAGTAATTGTATAGGGCTGACAAATTTGTAAGTGGAAACAGAACTTTAAGACCTCACTGCATATTAAATTGTTACTCATGCAAAACAAATGCCTGCCCAAAACCTTTAAACAACAAAAGGAACAATGTCCCCTGTAGACTGAGACAATGCTTGAAAGTGAAAGATGAGCACACCTACTCACAGGATCAGAATATTACTAATACCATTAAAGGATGGCAATCCCCCTCCTCTTCAAGTTCCTACTGTCCTGCAGTGCCTATTTATTCTGTTTTAAGGGAAAATAAATACATTGTTTCAATGACTCTGTGTTTGTTATTTCATTAGAAAACAGGTGCCAAAATTGTATGAGGTTAAAGACTGACAGTTCCAATGTGAAACACAAATGCACCAAAGAGAGTTGGCATTTGAACAAGTGCCTTTTTCTACTGCTTTTACATTTGTTTGTTGGTTTCTGAACTGGCCTTTGACTTTGTCATACTTGCCATTTTCAATAAAGATTGTGTGGTCAGTATTAAAAAGTGCAATATGTATGCATTTATTTTTTGTGTACCCCTGAGAAGACCAACTGTATGCATAATGTCTATACTTATTGAATCCCTTATGACATATGAAAGCACTCTATCAGTATCGACTTCTTATTGTTCATTCCTTTACTTTCCTATTATCTCATTATCTTTAACATGTAAAAATGTTTTAAATAACTTTTAAATAATGAGGCAATTATAATATAATAATAAAAATATAACATGAATACATTAAATATTCAACGAGTTACTGTTAAATTACTGTGGTAATATATATATATATATATATATATATATTCTTTAAATAGTAAAGGAGGATGTACAAGGCGTTCCTCCTTTCTTTACGTAAGCGAAGGAACACGTGCCTGTCCATGACATTCTGAGAGCAGATCTGCGAAGTGGTTTTGTTCTTCCTGTTCTCTTTTGCTGTGCTGCATTTACATCAGATTACAGAACACGGAAGCAACAGTTCCTTCGAACCATTTGCCTTTTCTAAAAAGGCTTCACAGGTAGGTACTGTGGGCCAAGCAGGGGCCCCAGGTGTGGAGTCCCAAGATCTGAGTGTCCATTTCATCAAGAAGAGATGAGCAAAGGAAAAGTCAAGGGGCAGGAGAACGTGCACAGTTCTCTTCTCAGCAGCCAGGAGAATGAACGCCTGCTAGAGCTGCTGGGAAGGAGATGCATGGTGAGTGAAGTCACTTTGATTAGAAGGCCAATCATAGATGGGCATTCTGTCCCAGAGAGGATGTTTTGTGGATATACAGTAAATCAAGCAGGTATAAAAGAGAAACTCCTGAAAGGAGAGACATAGTGCAGAGGTCACAGATGAGATTGGAGCTGTTACTGTTGATGTCAGTTAAAGGTCAAAGTAAAACACTTTTTCTTTGTTTTCTTTTTCTGTCTTTTTTTTTTTTTTTGAAAGAAGATGTTTTTCTAAGTCCGTCTGTGTGCAAAATGAAAAAGTTGAAAAGATTGCATACACAACTCGTCTGTGACAATCTGTGACAGAATATGCTATACAAGCCAAAGTATTTAATCCAATGTTCCACCTAGGAAAACTTAATAAAACAGTATTTTTTTCAGAATATACATTTCACAACATTGTTAAACTGTCGGCAGTGATGACTGATGTGTGTAACGGCAAAGTTTAACAGGAGAGCGACAGGAAATGCTGTTTGAGGCCACTTCCTGTTGTTGTAGAGGATGCTAATGTCTTTGCTTTAGCTTTCATTGTAATACTTCACTGATTAGTCTTTTATTAATGCACTTTTATGTCAGTTTATTGTGTTTGTGTGTGCAGACCATGGCCACAGCGGTTGTTCAGTTGTACATGGCTCTTCCTCACAGTCCGACCCAATGGAGTCTCCAACATACAGGAGTTGTGTGTTTCGTTAAGGACAATCTTAAACGTTCATATTACATCCGTCTCTATGACATAAAGGTCAGAAATTCAGATTCTAATCTGCAGTGTAAAAAAAACCTTAAAGGGGTCATATGATGCGATTTAAATTTTTCCTTTCTCTTTGGAGTGTTACAAGCTCTTGGTGCATAAAGAAGATCTGTAAAGTTGCAAAGACTAAAGTCTCAAATCCAAAGAGATATTCTTTATAAAAGTTAAGCGTCAACCATGCCTACCTAAAACAGCTC
>NW_015634502.1:267094-282175 GCF_001515625.1 Sinocyclocheilus rhinocerous
CTTTCCGTCACACGCTTGAGGCATTCGGCCAATCACAACACACTGGATCGCTGGCCAATCAGAGCACACCTCGCTTTTCAGACCGATGAGCTTTGTAAAAATCGACACGTTTCAGAAGGCGGGGCATAGAGGAGAAACAATAATGTACAGTATGTGCAAAATAATGTGTTTTTTGAACCTTAAACCGCATAAACACATTTCATTACACCAAATACACAAAATAATGTTATTTTTAGCAACATCATATGACCCCTTTAACAAACCTGCTCTTTACTTAATCAGAATTGTTATGCAGAATGTTTATGCATCTAGCATCTTTGCAGATAGGGATGTTCTCTGAGATTATATAATAGCCCTTATACTGACTCTTGTTAGCATGACTAAACTTGACCTGTGGCCAAGCAGGCTGAAATTAAATAAAGATACACTTCTGCTTTGAGTTCTGAGTCACAGAAGCTCAACTCAACTCAGTTCATTAAGTCACACTGTGGTAGCACCATTTAGACTTTAATAATATTTATGCGTTTTTATTTTATTTATTTTCAGGAAGGGAAAATGGTTTGGGAGCAGGAGCTGTATAATCAGATGGCATATTCCTGTCCAATGAGGTTCTTCCACAGTTTTGCAGCTGATGTGGGTACAGGCCCTTTAGAAATCTCAATTCAAGCCAAAACTCAACGCTGTCCGATACATCTAAATAACTGCTTGAATTAAGCTACATTATTTATAAGAAATGTCTACTTTAAGTTTTTACTTTACATTAAGACTTTGTCAGATTGTGTCAAGTTTTCACTGTAAAATTAAAATCTCACAATCTGAGAGATCTAATATATTTGAATGCACTTGTGTCTCAGGACTGTCAAGTAGGTTTGAACTTTGCCAGTGAGACAGAAGCTGAAATTTTCAGAAACATCACTGTGGAGAAGATTAATCAGAGATCCAACCGCCAGGGTCAGTTACTGTCATTCTAATTTTATATGAATTTTGCTAGAATCATTACCCATAAATACTCAATAAATACTTCATCAGTATCTTTTTGTGCCTTTTTTATATATGCATATTTAGAAAAAAGACAGCATGCTCCGTCTGAAGGTATGTGTCCACAAGTTTAAACATACACTTAGTACTAATTGTTAAATTAGCATTTTAAAGTTGGTTTTATTTTGATTAATAGAAAACCTGGCACTACAACAAACCCCTCCAACAAATGGTGAGTCACTTTTAAAACGTTTTAAACACTTTATGCAGAAATGTAAATTCTTTCATCATTTACCCTCATGTTGTTCTAAACCTGTATGACTTTCTTTCTTCTGTGGAAATCAAAAGAAGATATTTTGAAAAATGTCCCAGTGTTTTTTTTGTGTAATCAAAATAATTTGTGTCCAATATTGTTTTAGACAATATTTGTTCTTCAAAATACCTTTTTTTGTGTTCAGCAGAAGAAAAAAAACTTCGTTTTTGGGTGAAATGTCCCTTTAATTTATCCTGCAGTGATCACATGGTCTAATGCATTGATAAATGCAAGTGTTTAACCTATATGTCCAATAACCAGGTCCAGTTTCACAGCCAAGTGTAATGGCCGCAGTGGACATCCAGAACCCAGATATTGTGGCATCAAGGTACCGCTCCACCCCAGTGCCAACCCCCGCACCAGCCTCACTTTGCATAAGCAAAAAGGACAAAAAGGGAAAGAAGAAAGGCCCAAAACTCACTAAGGCAGATATTGGAGCTCCTAGTGGATTTAAGTAAGAGTATTTTACCATAAGTTGGACACTCACCTTGTGTTTTGTTTCATTTGTTTGATGTGATGCTGATTGTGCCTCTCATTCCTCTTCAGACATATCACTCATATTGGGTGGGATCCAAACTCTGGTTTTGATGTAAGAAATGTCCTTTTCCCTTAAAAATGCATAAAGCAAATTTAGTCACATAAACTGATACTCAATGCTTATTCTAATTGCAAGTTAAATAGTATATATGAACACTGACTTTGGCCCCTCTAGACCAACAATCTTGACCCTGACCTGAAGAAACTGTTCAACAGTGCTGGTATCAGTGATGCCGAGCTGGCAGACAAAGAAACATCTAAGATCATCTATGACTTCATCGAGCAATCTGGAGGCCTGGATGCAGTAAAAGAGGAAATGAGGAAACAGGGTGAGCTCATTCAAAAATGTAAATGTAATAAATTCTGTGTGGAATATTTGGATGTTTGATTTGGATAATTTCACCTTGCTAAGATCCTTAATGTCAGCATGACGTGGAAATTCAGATCTATTTTCTAAATGCATCTTATTGATGTTATTGTAAACGATTAATCCATGCATATTTTATTTATTTATTTTAAATTTTGATCTCATAATTTTTTATCAAAATATCATAACTTGATCTTCCTAATGAAAAGGACAGACTTCTCTGCTGACGTATGACGGACTTCTCCAATCATTTAGTTTGCATAAACCCCGCCCCTTTCTCATAATCAACTGAAAATTCACATTCATTCAATTAACAACCAATTAATAGAACCAAATCCCAGTACTTTTTTTTTTCATTTTCAGTTGACTTTAATGGCGTTTGTTGCCCTCACAGATACTTCTCAGGGTCATTCCGGCTCTCTTCCTCCAGTCCCAGGAGGTCCTCGTTCTGCCCCTGCACCTCCTCCACCTCGTGGCGGGCTTCCCCCAGTCCCAGGTCCACCTGGACGTCCTGCACCACCTGCACGCAGCCCTGGACCCCCGCATCGTGGTCCACCGCGACCTGCACCACCTGGAAGCCGTTCTGTGCCTCCACCCCCTATGCCATCTACTCTTCCGCCACCACCACCCCCCAGCCAAAGTCACAAGCCACTTCCTCCACCTATGGGTGGAGGTGCACCGCCTCCACCTCCACCCCCACCTCCTCCTCCACCGCCACCTTCTTCAGCAGGCAACTTCCCCAGTAGCCCTGCCAGCTCAGCTCCACCTCCTCCTCCCTCTGGTGGTGGAGGACGAGGAACCTTAATGGACGAAATTCGCCGTGGACGTGTGCTAAAGAATGTATGTGAGACACAAATGCAATGCATTTTGTTCAGTTGTTTTTATAAGGGCCATGCACACTAACGATAACGTTATAATAATCGTTCTAATTCTATGAGAATAGGGAAGTCCACTATTCGATAGCAATACAGAGGAACAATACCATTGGAATCACTTTCAGAACTATTGTTTTTGCATTATCGTGCATAGGCCTAGTTATATTTATCATTCTATATATCTATATATCATTATTGGTGTGAATTTTTACTGTGCTTTGTTGGGTATAACCACTTATGATGTGTTGTTTATGTCAGGTGTCTGAATCCCCGGACCCTAATCCTCCAGTTCAAGATGAATCCTCAGGGGGAATTGTGGGAGCTCTGATGATGGTGATGCAGAAAAGGAGTAAAGTTATCCATTCCTCAGGTAACCCATTTAATAAATCTATTATTTTTACAAACACGTCAAAACATGGGTTAACTGGATCCTAGGTTATCTTTTTCCATATTTCACATTCGTAAATTGCGTCTTAATGTTCTTATTTGCATATTTGCTATGTTTAATTGATTGGACAAACACAGGAGGCAATCGTTTAAATAGCAGTTGCTCTCGTTCTTGGGCAACAGTTCGACTTACAGTTTTTCCTGTGTATTCCAGTTTGTCCTGGACCATCCATGTAAGAATAAAACGGTATCTTCTTCATTTAAATTGACGAGTTTTCTGTCACTGTCTGACACGTTACTTTCTCTCAAATGCCGCGCTGCGCGCAGCTCGTCAACGTTTCTGCGACTGCGCAAAGCTAATGAATATTTAATGAAACAAGCGCTGTTAAGTTCTGTTTGGTTGGTTGTTTCGACGCACACAAAAAAAGAAACTCAAAATATGACGCGAGACAAAACATCAATAAACAGAAAAGAGTGCATTAAAATGTAGGCTATTTTCAGATTGCTGCATGCATATATGCGCGCTATCAGAAAGGCGATTGTCTTTTTCAACTGTAATGGCAGACTTTTATTTTTGTGCATTTAGTATCTTTCTATCATTAGATACAAACAAATACGAAAACTTTTTTTTTTGCTTTCTTCAGAAGATGAAGACGATGATGGGGGTGATGAAGATGAAGAAGATGAATGGGATGAATAATGCTTCTCTCTGCTCTTGGTTCACACATTTATGTCATCCAATTCAGCAAAATTAGCTGATAAAGCTGATGCTCAGTGGTAATCATTTTAGCAATAGGCATGAATCTTCAGGTTATTCCAGATTAAAGTTGCACTGAATGATCTGAAGATCTGCTGTAAATCCAATAAAGCAATAAAAACCCAACTTTGATAATGACTAGGTTTCAAGCCTGTTTTGCAGTGTCTCAGCCTCGTTTCAAAGACTGGTCTGTTTTCAACTCCAGCTTTCAACTTCACAGTAGCTCAGTGAGAGTTCATTCAGGAAGAAGGAACTGTAGTTGAGCCAAACCAGGAGTGGTGTTAGATTTCATCCAAACATAGGACTGCCAAGCTTAACCACAGGTTTATGTTGGATATTTCCTTCTGTGTGCACATGCTTTTGACTCATCAACTGTCTTATTCCAAATCTGCCTTCTTTACAGACCCAGTAATGTTTTTCTTGTCAAGATACAGTGCCGTGAAAAGGTTTTTGCCCCCTTCCTGTTTTTTAAATGTTTTGCATATTTGTCACACTTAAAAGATTCAGATCATCAAACCAATTTTAATATTGCGCAAAGATAATGCAAGTAAATACAAAATGCAGTTTTTAAATGATAATTTCATTTATTAAGGGAAAAAAGCTGTCCAAACCTGCCTGGCGGGAGAGTTCCAAGGCAAAAGCCATTGCTGACCAAAAAGAACACAAAGGCTTGTCTCACATTTGCCAAAAAATATCTTGTTTATCCCCAAGACTTTTGGGCAAATATTCTGTGGACTGATGAGACAAAAGTTGAACTTTTTGGAAGGTGTGTGTCCCGTTACATCTGGCGTAAAACCAACACAGCATTTCATAAAAAGAACATCATACCAACAGTCAAACATGGTGGTGGTAGTGTGATGGTCTGGGGCTGCTTTGCAGCTTCAGGACCTGGATGACTTGCCATAATTGATGGAACCATGAATTCTGCTCTCTATCAGAAAATCCTGAAGGAGAATGTCCGGCCGTCTGTTTGTGACCTCAAGCTCAAGCGCACTTGGTTTATGCAGCAGGACAATGATCCCAAACACACCAGCAAGTCCACCTTTGAATGGCTCAAGAAAAACAAAATTAAGGTTTTGGAGTGGCCAAGTCAAAGTCCGGACTTAAATCCGATTGAGATGCTGTGGCATGGCCTTAAACAGTCCATTCATGCTCAAAAACTCTCCAATGTGGCTGAATGAAAACAATTCTGCAAAGAAGAGTGGGCCAAAATTCCTGTGAAAGACTCATTGCCATTTATCGCAAACGCTTGATTGCAGTTGTTGCTGCAAAGGGGGGCGCAACGAGTTATTAGATTTAGGGGGCAATTACTTTTTCACGTAGTGCCAGGCAGGTTTGGACAGCTTTTTTCCCTTAATAAATGAAATCATAATTTCAAAACTGCAGTTTGTATTTACTCAGGTTATCTTTGTGTAATATTAAAATTTGTTTGATGATCTGAATCTTTTAAGTGTGACAAATATGCAAACAATTAAAAAAACAGGAAGGGGGCAAAAACTTTTTCACACCACTATATATCTAGTTTTCTGAAGCCATGTACAATATTCTGTGTAGCTGTTGGCTGCACAGGACCTCCCCTACAGGACAAATCGGAATGGAACTATCAAAAAGGTTTAAAAAGAGTATTAAAATAATCAAATGAAAATGTACTGATGATGACACTTTTGATATAGATAAGATATGTCAAGTTTTCCGATAGTTAAAACAATAAATACATAAGTGGATAAAAACAAAAACAGCAGTTTATTGTTATTGCTTAAAAAAAACACCTATTAGGACTCCCAAACCCCAGAATACCATGATAATAAAATAATATTTATCACAAACAATCACATTAACATGAACCTACACAAACATCTGTAAATACAAAGAGGAAATATTTAGAAAGCAACCATATTTAGGAAGTTTCTGTTTAGTTCAACAACCAACACCAAAGGAAAGAGACAACAGGACAAAGAAAGTCTATGTGGCATTAAAGTTCTTCAGAGAAGCTGTGTCGGATGTCATTCTGCACAATGACATCTCTGTGGAGAGGAATGAAATGTGGTTTGGACTCTAGAATCTGTTCTCCACCCTTCAAGACCAGATAACATGTCTTGGGTTAAAACCACAAAGCATTTCATCAAGCGCTTTTTATACAAAGTCATTATAAATATTCCTCCAACATACAATGAAGAGAAACACTCTTATCCTTTCAAAAAATGACAATAGTGGGCTAGACAAAGTAAATGTTCTAAGAAAAAAATTATACAACACGTTTCCCTTGCTTTTGTCCTTTAGTCTGGTGTCAAGTGATATTCCATAGAAAGTGCTTGAAGAGGTAGACATTTCTGGCTTAAAACACACTGCAGATATGAAATATTTCATGCCAGCTAATAAAAAGAGTGGATTTTTTGCCCATATTTTTTCTTGAGAATCCCAAGGTTAATTTAAATGTTTCAAATATTAAAATATATATGTCTACAGGTTAACCGATTTAAATATATCCAAAAACATCTACCTCTTCCCTCTCAGCATCTCTCCATGTGTCCTGGTCCTGTTAATAAACAATACAAACAATGACATTTTCCATCAAAACCAGCCCTGTCCCACCACCAAAGAGCACAACTCACATGAATATGTACACTCTCACAATAAATATGTTGCATGGTGTGGGTGAGAGAGAGAGAAGAAGAGAAAGACAGAGGGTCACGTGACAGATGAGGAAAAAGAGGAGGTTAGTTTTTAATCCTGAACAGTGACTAGTCGAATACATACATTTTCTATGTACATGTGTCATTGTCACACAACACAAAGCACAGATACTGTGTTTATACACAAGCAAAAAACATGGCCACATATCACCATAGACAAACCGTGGAATACAAAATGTTTTGATTCAATGTATTGAAAGTGAGAATGTTTTTAGCGGTCCGACTATCATCAGAGTCCAGAGTCAAAGATAGAAGAGACCAGACTGAAAAACTGTATCTATATATACAGCAGTTCAAATCAGGAAAGATCCATTTGCTCATAGTAGTTGGGGGACAAGCATTTGTTTTACAAGACAAAACAAGAAGATAACCGACTTGTATTTTGGTTACAATTAAAATTGCAATGTGAAGTACGTATCAAGGCTTTTCACATCACAGTTAATGCTATGTCTGGTTTCATTGATCACAAGGGAGAGATTCTGAAGCATAATTACTACAAACAATTTTTATTTTTGCAAATCTCATGTCATTTTGGTCCACAGTCTTGTCTGAATAAAACCTTTACATTTCCAGAGCAATGATCCAATCATGTTACAAAGAGCTGTTTGTTCCACTACAAAAAGGAGACAAAATATATAATATTTTTAGTATCAGATAAATATTTTGTTTGACAATCCACATATTTGACATGTAAATCATTTTTTAAATGTAATTTTTTAATTGAATGGCTAATAATGTTATTGCAATTATTTTAAATTCCCAATCTATCTAAAGTTTTATCTGAAACATGTTTAAACATGCAAATGATACTGAAATATCATTTTTGGTAGAAGTTTCTTTTCAGTTCTAGGCTTTCAAATTTCTGTCATGGATCAAAACTAAAATTAAAGCTCAAATGTATGGAGGACTAGAAGTGACACTTAAAAATAAAATGATAAAAAAAAGTTATCAATGTATCATTTCATTTTTTCAATTATAAAACGATTTATTTTCATTTTAATGTTTAAATTATTATATTACTATATATTCATTTTAATTTTAAGTGCCACTCCTAGTTGTCCATACAAATTGACCTGTTCTTCAAAGGACTTTAACTACAGAAAACTCTATAAAAAGCTGCAAATGCCAAGAAAAGACAAAAACTTCGGTGGTCAAAATGATGGTAAGATATATTGTGCTATAATTGTAGCCTTGCAGAAACATAAATCCAACCATCTTGACTACTGTATTTCATGATCTGGGGGTTTAGAGATGACTGACTGAATCAGCGATCTTTAAATTTTGCCCAAAACACCTTTTAAAACCTCTACAACGCACATGTTTTCAAATGTTTCTGATAATATTTACACTGCAGTCATTGGTGTACTGAATATTAGAATGGAATAGCTTATGTTTTACATAAAACAGCAGTAGTTTTGATGGTGTGGCAGGACGATTTAAGGAATTATAATAATAAAAAACTATGGAAGTGAGCACATCACAGCCAGATTTAGATTAGTTAGGGGAGCTAAGTGCATCAAACTGTACCTCAAAATGAAAATCAATCTAGTTCAGACTCAGTCTGACACATCGAATGAATCAATTGAATCAGTCTAAACTAATGAATCATTTTATTAAATGGACCGAGTTTGCCTAGAGGAAGTACATAATGATGGGGCACATGGACGGGACATGGTCAACAGGGTCCCAGGTGCTGTTCCACTCACTGCTCCTGTAGCTCCTCCTCTTCCTGTTCTCCCGTGTGCCTGCGGTTGTTTCGTTTGGCTTTGTGTGGCTGGCTTTGTATCTGCTGCCTGTAGGACTGGCAGTACTGGTTGATGAGACGCACCTCAGGCTGTGGGTGGAGCTGGAGAGCAGGTGGGTGGGATTGAGGAGGAGGGGGCGGCGGTGGAGGGTGGTGATGGGAATGGTGGCGGCGGTGCTCTGGTTCTATCGGGACATCTGACTCAGTCAGCGCCTCCACTATTTCCCGGTCCAGGATCCGTAGGGAGATGCGTGCCACGGTGTGTTTGAAGTTGTTCTCGGTTGCCAGGCAGTGGTAAAGGCCGGCATCTGATTGGGTGAGAGATTTCAGTAGGATGCCGTGACCGGTCTTCAAGACATCTTTGTCTCGACTGAGCTGAAAAGGAAAAGGAGTCATTTATGCCTTAATTAATGATACAAAATATAAAAGATGAATTTTGAAGCATGTTTCAACTGCTTTTGTCCATACAATGAAAGTCAATAGGAGTTCAAAACAACACTGGATCCCACTGGGTTTCATTATAATGACAAAAAAAAAACCCTGAGACATTTTTCAAAACATCCTCTGAAGAAAGAAATTCATACAAGTTCATAATGACATGAAGGTCTACTGTAGTAAAATTCAAATTTTAATGGTAAAAATTGTAATGCGTCTTTCTCATTGGTTGTCTGTGTGTTATAAAGGTACAAACCAGACTTCAGTACTTCAGTACATTGGTATATTAACATTATATTAATTCATGATTTTTTCCCTGTAAATTTAAGTTAAATCTGCGAAACCAAAAATTTTGCTACCATATTTTTTATGATTAAATTCTGGCAACCACAGCTGCCTTTTTTACTGTAAATTTGAATGATGGCAGAAAGCCTAATAATAGTAACGTGAGTATCTTACTGCTTTTCGCTTGCCGTCCTTCTGGTAGAGCCATTTGACGGTGGCCTGCGGGGATCTTGGCTGGCACTCCAGGAACGTGCTGGTCCCCTCAACCCCAAACTGCACTGTCTCCCTCAGACGCTTCTCTACTGAGAGGGTCAGAGAACGGCCACATTCAAGTTTCTGAAGATCTCCTGCATCATTATTCAGTATCATATGAGAGGCTGTTTACAAACCTTTTGCGTTGAATCCTCTGCATTGCCGTAGAGGATCTCCGTGTTTGATATCTTGCCTTCTGCTTCTCCTAAGAATTTATTCACATCGATTTCATGGTTAAAAGCTTATTGGTTATTTTAATTGTGAAATCAACTATTGCTGCTAATCATACTGTTTATTTTCTATTCTGTTTCTCTTCAGCAGATCTGATGAAAAACAATATGCATTGCAAATGGATTGACCGTGTTATCAGCAATTAAAATGGGAAGTTAATGAAGTCTAGATATCCATTTGCACATAATTTGGACCATGGACCACCCATTGGGGTAAATGAATGTGGTCTGACCTCTTGGTAGCCGGGGTGAAAGCAGAGCAGTGTTCTCCATCCCAGGCACAGTAGGGGTCGCGGGCCAGGCAGCAGTCCGAACAGGCCTTGCCATAAACGGCACACCTGTGCAGGGACACCTGGGTAAGACCCCTTTCTGAAGACACGTACAACTGTTGCTATAAACCGCAAAAGAGAAAGAGAAAAAGTTTAGAAACTGCACAGATTTTTCAGCGATCAGTTACTGATTTGTATCAGTGTCATAGCTCGGATATGAAACAAAATTGTGTTTTATGCAGGGTTATTATCATATTAACTACAAAACTTACTAAACCATTAAAAAAAGCATGTATATAAATTAAAAGACATATTAAGAACTAATAAAAAGGACAACAATTTACAGCAAAATTACTCAAACTTAAACGAATTCAAATGAAAATAGAAAATATAACAATAAAATCTCATTCAAAATGAACAAAACTATAATATATAATATATATCAATGACACTAAAATAATGCTGATTTTACTACAACTATATTTACCCTTTTAGAAGAAATCTTCAGAGTTTTGACAGCAGCAGGAGTCTGGAAAAATTAGAAGGACAAATTTACAACATTCAAAATCATGCATTAGGGCATTTTAAGGTCATTCCTACCCAACAGCAAAAAGTCAGCAATATTGTGTATTTTTGTACCTTAAAAACCTCAACCTCTTCCAAAATGAGCTCTTCTGCTGTGCTGATGTCTTTTGGTAAGACAATCACCTTCTGGACTGTTCCACGATCTAAAGTTCAAGGTGAATCATGGGTAGATTAGAATTGCCTATGTTTAAAAAGTTTTACAAATTAGGTGGTTCATGTTGCAATGCTGCACCTTCTCGTGCAACTTCAGGAAGAACTCATCCTGCATGTAACTAAACAGAAAGTATCTGACATAATCAGAAATGTCTAACCTGTGCCCAGGAAGAGCACCTCGTATCTTCCATCCACAGCATCCACCAGGTCCACAGCAATAGTGGTGAAACGGTAGTCAACGCCAGTCCTGACCACCAGAGGGCGCTTGTGTATCGGATATATAGGCTGATACATCAGCGGATGGGCACGTACGAAGTTTACAGCCTCGTCAGAGAAGGCTTTAGTGGTGTGGAGATCAGGGGTGAAGGTTCCTCCAGGACACTGAACAATAAAATTGAGCAGAAAGATCAAAATAGAATGAGATAGCAACAAAGACAATAATAAGATACAGTACAAAACTGGATTTCATAAGAAATACTCACAGTCCCGGGGCGAGGGTAAGGGATTTTGCCAGTATAAGGTGTCCACTGGTAGTTGTGACCATGTTTGTGAGAGAAGGGTCCATTAAAGACATTTCTGATGTCTGCCATTGAGTACACACACACGGCAGAGCCTTTAAACACAGAGCTGGAAAGGAAAAGAGAGAAACAGCATTGGCATCATAACTCATTTAACAAATAACCATCGATATAAACACTGATCTGAAGGAATAGAGATGTTACACTCAACACAGAGGCATTTTGGGTTCAACTATGCCTTTTAATCTATATTTAAATTATGCTCAAAACATTTCAGGAAGATTAGGAAGTTTTTTTAAAATTTTGTTTCAGAAAAAAAGTATTTTATGACCATTTATGTGATAAAAAATACAGTAAAACATTATTATTTTTAGCAGCCATTACTCCAGTATTGAGTGTCACAATTCTTCAGTTCAGATTTTCTTCAGAAATCATTCTAATATGCTGATTTGGTGCTCAAGAAATATTTATTATTATTATTATTATTAATTTTGTACAGGATTCTTTGATGAATAGTAAGTTCAAAGAACAGCATTTATTTGAAATATACTTTTTTGTGTAACATTATAAATGTCTTTACTGTCACTTTTGTTTAATTAAATGTTTCCCTGTTGAAAAAAATATCTTAATATCTTTCAAAAAAAAAATCTTACTGACACCAAACATTTGAGGTTTTAGATGTTTGCATGAGATTATCTCACCCAGCAGTGGAGAACACAGCATACACGATGGGGTTCCGTTCATCATGGGTCCTCTGGATGAAAACATCCCCTACAAAACAAACAGACATCAGGCATCAGAGACAGACAGAGAGCTGATTTAGAACATGTTATGATCATGGAGGGGAGAAAAACATATGCCATACTCAGTTCATCAAAGTAAGTCTCAACACCATCTGCACCAATCACAGAACAGACCAGTCGTGCTTTAAGGAACGTCGTCCACTTATTCACCAATGACCTTTGACCTCCATCGTCATTCTAAAGGGAAAGCACACAAACAGAAAAAAAGAGATTAGACTTTAAACAAACCTTGGGTTCATCTGATTTGCATAATGAGTTGCATGACAAAAATCATCATGATTAAAAGTTGATTATTAAGTCAGAGTGTGACTTAAGGAGTCAAGTCTTGTGTCTAGCATCTGGATTTTCTCACCAGACAGACTCGGCCTACTCTCGCGAGGATGCTCGGAGCGCTGCCCCCCGAAGCATCTAAACTCTTCTCCCGAAAGAAGAAGTAAAGCTTATCATCATTCTTCTCGGCACTGTCTGGAATCTTCTGGATTTTTATAAACACAGGCTCTGATGGAGAGATAAAGGGATTTGTAAAGAGATAAAAGGGATAATATTTGTCACCGGTCCGTCTTTTCATTTTAATCACTGTACCCCTCTGCTCATATCATACCATTCAGCCATCGGGAGTCATACTGTTCTGTTCTGACAGCGGGACGGTCTCCCAAGGTTCTGAAGATGGCTGGATCTGTACCCATAAAGTCCACATGTACCCCAGCATACAGGTTCCCATCTGAAGAGGGTAGAATGAGAGTAATGTGGAGAGAGAGAGACAAATCATGATGGATGAAGACTGGCTAAATTTATACTACTGGCCCATTTATACTGCTAGAAGACTCTCATACAACTAGAAGTGCTTAACAGAATAGTTCCCACACTTCTGACCAAGGAATTTCCACGACTCCAGTCGATCAAGGTCACTGGTTAAGTATTTTCAAAAATAACTTCATAAACATTTCTTAAGCAAATTTCCATTTCTAAATCAGGTACCAACACCTTTGAATTTATAGATTTAAACAATTGCACAAGTTTTGCTCTACGAAGTGAGTAAAATATACTACTGTTCAAAGGTTTGGGGTCTCTATGGTTATTTCTTTGAAAGAAATTAATACTTTTATTTAGCAAGGATGCATACAATTGATTTAAAAAAGACAGTTAAGACATTTATATTGTTACAAAAGATTTTTGTATTTCAAATTAATGTTGTTCTGTTGGACTTTCTATTAATTAAAGATTCCTGAAAAAAAAAATCAGTTTCCACAAAAACATTAAGCAGCACAACTGTTTTAACATTGATAATAATTAAAAAATGTGTCTTGAGCAGCAGCAAATTAGATATTAGAATGATTTATGAAGGATCATGTGACACTGAAGACTGGAGTAACGGTTTTAAAATATAATTTGTGCTTTTTGGAGCTTGACTACAAGCTTTTGTTATGAGAGATACAAAAGAGCAGGGGAGAGAGGTCTCACTGATCAGAGCAGCTGCGTTCTCCTGGCAGGGATCGTAAGGAGACTTTCCTTTTCCAGAGTCCACATAACCAGGAACCAGCCGGAAAAGGTATTCCTACACACAATCACACACAACTTATAAGTTAAGAAAGTGAATGTACTGCAGAGCTAATGTTTTTTATATGTGTAAAATCGTAAAAGATCAAATTTTAATCAAATTATTGCACCAACATGCACCAACATCAAACATGCACCAAACATAAAAAATAAAATAAAATTTTGTTGATCATAATTTTTTTTATATTGGTCATCTTTGTTATTGCTGATGAAATACAAAAATCATTGTCATTCACAAGATCAAGACTGCTGTACTGTAAACATCAGTATGTACCTCAGCTCTCCAGCCTCTGTTGATGAAGGTGCAGATGGGTTTATAAGCTCCTGTGCCGCAGGTGTACAGGTGAGTCCTGTTCCACGGCTCAATCAGACGCACAAAGTTAGCACACTCTCCCTGAGAACACACACAAATCAGAAGAAAAACAAGAGATTTTAGCAGTGTCTATTTCTTTGTTAAAATGATTAATCAAAACAGACTGTAAAAGTGTACCTGTCCACCTTTGCCAGTTAATTTACACTCCCCTTTTCTTTGTGCTGTTGCTGGCCAGTGAATCTGAAAACACACAAACCTTATTTAAAATACTATAACATAATCACTAAAAAAA
The DNA here is from genome assembly GCF_001515625.1 of Sinocyclocheilus rhinocerous. Taxonomy (NCBI): domain Eukaryota; kingdom Metazoa; phylum Chordata; class Actinopteri; order Cypriniformes; family Cyprinidae; genus Sinocyclocheilus; species Sinocyclocheilus rhinocerous. Next base: position 281,438 of record NW_015634502.1, read on the forward strand.
GTAGCAAACATACCACTAAACTACATACAATTGAAATGGTTCAATTACAGCAAATGAACACTTAAATGAACTCTAAATTCACAACCTTTTTATTGATTTCTTACAATAAGAGAAAATGGAGAATAAAATAATTCCATAACATCTTACAATAAGGGGCTCTTTATTGACATTTTGCATGTCTAGAGAGACCAGATATTCCCGGCTGCCCAGGTAGAGCCGGCCTTGGTCTTGGTCCATATGCAGGATTCGGTAGTCACTGGTGTTGAAGGAGAAACTGAACGGTCGTATGGTTTTTGTCTCCAGTAACTCTGAACGATAGAGAGAAAATATCAGGTCAAAGCAGTTAACATCAACAAAATCTTTTCTAAAAGTATCAGAGGTAGTTCATGTATGGGTGCTTTAATTGTGAAATTATCCATCCACATGTCTGGGTTTCACAGAAGTGGAAGTCGTCACAGTTGGGTAAGCCGTAAGCGTCTATAGTGGTGAACGGGAGACTAGATCAAATATATTTTTTGCACTCCCATTTGCACAAATAGCAAAATAAGAACTCTACAATAGTGTTTTCATGACTTTCAAAAAGAGGAAAATATAGACAGAGATTAATAATCGCAGTCAGAAGAGAGAAGAATGTCAAAAAATAAATAAATACGATTCTGATGACCATTGAAACATATCATCACAGTTTGTGAAAAAGGTCCATCCTATCCTGCAGACCTTTCAGTTCAAGCCCTTCTT
>NW_015634502.1:284069-293255 GCF_001515625.1 Sinocyclocheilus rhinocerous
TTATAAGCTCCTGTGCCGCAGGTGTACAGGTGAGTCCTGTTCCACGGCTCAATCAGACGCACAAAGTTAGCACACTCTCCCTGAGAACACACACAAATCAGAAGAAAAACAAGAGATTTTAGCAGTGTCTATTTCTTTGTTAAAATGATTAATCAAAACAGACTGTAAAAGTGTACCTGTCCACCTTTGCCAGTTAATTTACACTCCCCTTTTCTTTGTGCTGTTGCTGGCCAGTGAATCTGAAAACACACAAACCTTATTTAAAATACTATAACATAATCACTAAAAAAAGTAGCAAACATACCACTAAACTACATACAATTGAAATGGTTCAATTACAGCAAATGAACACTTAAATGAACTCTAAATTCACAACCTTTTTATTGATTTCTTACAATAAGAGAAAATGGAGAATAAAATAATTCCATAACATCTTACAATAAGGGGCTCTTTATTGACATTTTGCATGTCTAGAGAGACCAGATATTCCCGGCTGCCCAGGTAGAGCCGGCCTTGGTCTTGGTCCATATGCAGGATTCGGTAGTCACTGGTGTTGAAGGAGAAACTGAACGGTCGTATGGTTTTTGTCTCCAGTAACTCTGAACGATAGAGAGAAAATATCAGGTCAAAGCAGTTAACATCAACAAAATCTTTTCTAAAAGTATCAGAGGTAGTTCATGTATGGGTGCTTTAATTGTGAAATTATCCATCCACATGTCTGGGTTTCACAGAAGTGGAAGTCGTCACAGTTGGGTAAGCCGTAAGCGTCTATAGTGGTGAACGGGAGACTAGATCAAATATATTTTTTGCACTCCCATTTGCACAAATAGCAAAATAAGAACTCTACAATAGTGTTTTCATGACTTTCAAAAAGAGGAAAATATAGACAGAGATTAATAATCGCAGTCAGAAGAGAGAAGAATGTCAAAAAATAAATAAATACGATTCTGATGACCATTGAAACATATCATCACAGTTTGTGAAAAAGGTCCATCCTATCCTGCAGACCTTTCAGTTCAAGCCCTTCTTTTTGTCAAAGCCTGGGACAAAATGTTTTCTTTTAAATTTAATTAAAAATTACTTCATGAATGAATTAAAAATATAAACATTATATATGTATAATAATGAATATATATTAAATAATGCTATTTTATATTTTTATTTAATTAAGAAATTAATTATAAAATGCAGATATACACACACACACACACACATATATATATATATATATATATATATATATATATATAAAATGCTTAAGTAACAAATAGTATATATAATGCTTATTTTATTTTATGAGTTAGGGTTAGGTTTTATTTTTATTTTTTTTTAATTATATTTTATTTTAGTTTTTCAACCCAGGCTTCTTTATCTGTCATGTTTTTCACACAGCAGGTGCTGGTGGTTTCCATCTCTCTCTTTTTCTTTCTCTCTGAGGGATGACACAAGAGAGTACAGAGCAGGTGTAGAGATGAGAGACGGCTTCAGCTGTCTGAGTGCGCTGTGCTCCAGTGTACTAAGTGTCTTTTCCCCGTCTCCATCACATTTAGCCACTGATTTCCCCAAAGACACATCACCAATTAAACCCGTCCATTTACACCAAATATCTAGTTTTTCCATCAATGTTCAGCTTTAAATGACAAAAACATAATTACATACATCACACAATAATAGTGCGAAGGTCAGGCCAGGGAATGAGGAGAAGCGAGTTGACATTAAACATAAATCTGAGGTTATGAGGACGTGCTGACATCATTGCCCTCTGAGAGTACGAGAGCAAGTGCGTGATTTTGAGCAAGTGTGGAACGGCGCTACTGACACAGACCGAATCTATAAATTACTCCATGTTAGCGTCATACCACAAACCACTTTGATCTCAGAGGTATTACTGTGCTCTCGTCCAAACGCCTGTACAGCGTTACACATTGGATAAACAGAAATAGAACGGGCCGGTGACAGGAAGGTCAGAGCGAAGTACGTGGAAAAGGTTTTAGATAATGTATTAAATAAAGACTTGATTAAACTCTTGTATACATGTTTAAAAGGAAACAGTGGTCAGACTGAAGGTCCAACCTAAATAACATTTAGTCATTCAGACACTAAATGTGAACAGACGTATATGAGATCACATGTGAACGGGTGAGATGCCACATATGCTCTCAAGGTGTGTGTCTGCACATGTGTGTTAGGTGTGCTCCTCAGGGCTCTAAGTAGGTGGCGAAGTGTACTAGTGTGTGTGTGTGTGTATGGTTCTGGCAGCTGTGTGGGTGATCCTCCAGTCATGTACAGAATCTCCCTGGCTCGATCCACAGGGGCAGGCTGGGATTCCAACATCACACAATAATAGTGCGAAGGTCGGGCCAGGGAATGAGGAGAAGCGAGTTGACATTAAACATAAATCTGAGGTTATGAGGACGTGCTGACATCGTTGCCCTCTGAGAGTACGAGAGCAAGTGCGTGATTTTGAGCAAGTGTGGAACGGCGCTACTGACACAGACCGAATCTATAAATTACTCCATGTTAGCGTCATACCACAAACCACTTTGATCTCAGAGGTATTACTGTGCTCTCGTCCAAACGCCTGTCCAGCGTTACACATTGGATAAACAGAAATAGAACGGGCCGGTGACAGGAAGGTCAGAGCGAAGTACGTGGAAAAGGTTTTAGATAATGTATTAAATAAAGACTTGATTAAACTCTTGTATACATGTTTAAAAGGAAACAGTGGTCAGACTGAAGGTCCAACCTAAATAACATTTAGTCATTCAGACACTAAATGTGAACAGACGTATATGAGATCACATGTGAACGGGTGAGATGCCACATATGCTCTCAAGGTGTGTGCCTGCACATGTGTGTTAGGTGTGCTCCTCAGGGCTCTAACTAGGTGGCGAAGTGTACTAGTGTGTGTGTGTGTGTGTGTTGTTCTGGCAGCTGTGTGGGTGATCCTCCAGTCATGTACAGAATCTCCCTGGCTCGATCCACAGGGGCAGGCTGGGATTCCAGACCGCTCGCTGCGCACTGGGGCCACGGATCTATTCTCAGCGTACTCTCTCATCCCCGTCCAACAGGCTTCATCCACAAAATCCACTATCTTTTGGCAAGGGCGGGCAGCTCGCTTTATTCAGTAAGGAGGCACCTGACAGCCTGTGGACGTCAGGTCAGACCTTGACCTTTACACTGTACAAACAATCTGAAGCACTCACCCCTGAAAGAAGTGATGGGAAGTGATGTAATTTGAGTGAAGAAGTGCTGCCAAGGAACTGACACAAAGTGATCAATGTTTGATTTTGCTTAGAAAAAACCTTAGAATTAATAAAGTTTTATAACAAAAGGTTAATTTACAATAATAATAAGTAACAATAATAAATAAATATCAAATAAATGTATTATAATGTATTTGATATTTTTAATGATAATGTATTAGATATTTATTGTTTAAGAATAAATTAATATTTAATGGTTTATTATTAATTTATTATATTTTTCTATTATTAACGGTATATTATTTTTATATTGTATTAATTTATATTTTATAATAAATATCAAAAACATTTTTTATTATTATTATAAATGTGTTTGATGTTTAGTTATTATTTATTAAACAACAGTAATAAATACATATCTAAATGGTAAAATCTCCCCATAATACATTAGATGTGTATCTCTGAATGTCTATCAATTATTAGGTGACGCATATCTTTTTACGTGTTTTTGGGGAGTTCTGCTTCTAGCATTGTTTTCCAGCTGGCTGGACAAGTTGTGACTTTTGCCAGTGTTTGCCACGAGTCAAAATCAAATTTAATCAAATCACAATGGCATAATTTAAGGAGGACAAAAGCAGTCAGATTTTCCACTCACAAATGTCCCAATTGCAAACATTTCATGTTTGCCAAACCTAACTACAGTGATGGTGCCAACAACAGACAGATCAGGTTTAAAGCAAGAAGGGGAGAAAAAAACTGTTACAGCCTAGTTTTTATAACGTGTTTAATGGAAAAATATGAAATTTTGTTTATTTTTTCCAATTAATTATATGAATTTATAGTCTTTTGCACATGGACATACGTGGAAATACTGAACAACACATACTATTTTCACAAATCTGATTATCTCAAGACTTGTTTGAGAGGTTGCGTTTAATTTAGTGGGTCATTATAACTCATTAGTGTCCCATAGAAGTAGAGAAGAAGAGCACTTGAGTCCAGAGTTCTCAAGACAGATTTGCGGAGAGACTCTGTGGTTGTACCAATCTCTTGCCTAATACACAAAGATAAGCTGTGGAACATGCTGAACAATGAGTTGGGGAAAATGTCCCATTTAATAACAGCCCCTCTGTTGCCTGTAAAAAAACATTATGCAATGCTGTGGGGAGGAATAAGACGCCAGACCCCTCAATTAAAGTGCAGTGGAAAACTGGATTTTATCCCTTAAGAGACACACATCTCAAAACTTCTTGTGTATGTTATAGCAAAACTCTGATTATAATGTCCAACGGAGCATCATGATTTCACTGAAATACATCTAATACAGTAATCAGAGCCAATGCCTGGAGGCAGGTGGACAGCAGTTGCTGCCTCTGAGAACAAGGACATCTCATTAAAAAAATACATCTGGACGAGACTGGCATATTAGGAGCTGCGTCAGCAGTTCAGTTCAGTCTGCTCAGAAAATAGACACAGACTGTATAAAAAGTACAGCAAACTATCCACGTCTGTATATTTCTTTTGGACATCTCTAGTTTGAGCCTCGTCTAAACTCCTGCTGCGACTGCGAGTCGACCCTGACACCTTCTTTCCAAAAGCTACCGCTGCTCCACCTCACTGATTTCATAACCCTCTCTGGCCAAAGACTTTTTTAGGAAATCAAAATATTTAGGTCATGACCTAAATGCACAAAGTTTCCATAAGCAAATATGTTTTCATTGCTTAGTCATTTAGGAAGCTCTTTTAATCAAAAATGACTTAAGGTGCACTTGTAGCAACCCAGTTAAAGGAATGTTTCAGGTTAAATACAATTTAAAAGGATAGTTCACTGAAAAATGCTAATTCTGTCATCATTTACTCACCCTCATGTCATTCCAAATCTGCATGACTATTTTGAAAAATATCTCTGTGCTTTTTTTGAAAGTCAATGAGTTCAGTGTTGACACGCTGTCTAAAATATCTTCTTTTGTGAAAGAGTCATACGACATGGTTTGGAAGGACATGAGGGTGAGTAAATGATGACAGAATTTACATTTTTCAGTGAGCTATCCATTTGACTCGTATTGAACTATTCCTTTAGGTTCTATGCTCTAGGATGCAGCGATGTATTCAGAACTATTTAAAGGAATAGTTCACCCAAAAATGAAAATTTTGTCATCACACCCTCATGTTCCAAACCTGTATGCATTTCTTTCATCTGTTGAACACAAAAGAAGATATTTTGAAGAATGTTGGTTCAACATAAGAAAGAAACTCATACAGGTTTGGAACAACTTGAGAGTGAGTAAATGATGACAATTTTCATTTTTGGATGAACTGTCTAGTTTCTGGATCAAGCTGACTTTTATTTAAATCTTAACTGTTATGCTGCACCAAAAATATTTCACTGCATAGCTCTATTTTAATCTGACATATAACAAGGGAGAGGGATCAGATCACATTATTGTTCACATGCATCCATGTATCGTGAGCATGTAGGCCTGGCTGAACACTGACGTACTCCGTCACAACCATATGCTATTTTTACAAACTATACTGCCTAGACTTTTTTTTCCACTGTGAATATGCTTGTCCCACTATGTGCCATTTTTACAGTTTGATTCTATCAAATTTTGTCATTGTGCTCAGCCAAACTGCAACACTGAGCTAACAATTTTTCCAATATATTTTTATACAAGTGGACAGTGTCTCCTTATAAAGTCCACCTTCAAGTTTTCAAACATTATTTAGCGTTTAATTTGTGGCTGCAAGCCAAAAACTCTGCAGGCTGAATGCCAGACTACAGGGAAAAGGGTAAAGAGTATCATGAGAATCTTCACAGATCCAACTTTTAATAATGTTGTTAAATCGGTTCCTCTGTGCCACTCTGCTCTGGATTTTTTTTTTTTAAAGGCCAAGATCATTACTTGGACATGGGAGGCAAGCATGGGGGAAAAAACAGACCTTTTTTACAGGAAAGGACATAAGCTAAAGTGTCTCATTGGTGAGGAATTCCTTTGAGTTTCTCCAGGGAAAGAAATGTTGATTGTAGATGAAATGCAAAACTCTACATGACCTCATTATAAATGCATCTGCCAACAAACACTTTGCACAAGAAACTTGGATGGTCATATATGAGAGAGAAACCCATTTGTATTCATTTGCAAGGCTTTGATCCAACAACAAAGATAAGTTTGAACAACACAGTTGTATCACTACAAATCAGATAGACGTGTTCAAGAAATACCCTCATTATTGCACAAGGCGCCCATGCAAATCCTCCAGTATAATCGGTCACTTATTTTTGATGTGAACTATATAATGTCTTCATATCTATTGCCATCAACAGCACAAAGCTTGACTAAAAGATCAACATAATTCTAGGAGGTACAGTAACTTTAATTTTGAAAATACTTGAGAAGCTAATCTACAAATGTATTGGCTTATCAACAAGTAAACTTTTTGCCTTTCAATTTATGTGCCGAATTTGAAGCCAAATCTGCTAAATAAATCTGCAGAATGGATTTATTTGAAAAATATGTTAAATGTAGCAGAGAGTCCTGCATATGCATAATCAATTATCAAAAATACTGAATAAACAAATACTCAAGTGTCACTGGAAGTGGAGAACTTCATGAATGATTGGAGATTCAGGGCTGTGTGAAGATTTCTGTGTATTTCGGAAGTGGATCTCATTCCCATAGACATTCAGGGGTCAAGCCACATAAGAAAAATCATCTTCCATTGCTCTGTTTCTGATCTTCTACCTCATAATTCTGGTTTATAGAATTCATTTATCCACATACCCCTTCCAAAAAAGTTTCCCACATTTATAAGCGGGCATTGCTGTCAGTTTTTAAGTGGCACTCTGGGAAAGTGGCCTAGCTCCAGAGAGAACTCACAGAACTTGAGTGTTACTCTCTTAATGCACTCAAGTCACTCATCTTGGTCTAGAGATGCAATAGGAGTGGCAGTGTATACATAGATAAACAAACAATAATTTCAAGAGTGTAAAACTGAATTATTTCCATTTAGATCCCCTGAATGGTAGTCCCATAATCTTTAAGCCCAACCCTGAACATAACTCAAACTTCATACCTGATCCTAACAAAGCCAGTGGCTCTGCTGTGGGGTGGAGACGGATTCCGGCTGGATGATACTGGCCGAAGCTCCAAACATTCCTGTTGTCTCTGTGGCATTTTAGAGCAGATTGCTGGCAGTGAGCCCTGGCATGCTTTAGGGGGCTTCCCTGTGCTTTGGCCGAGGTAAACACAGCAACCACACAAGCTAATAATAAACCTCAAACGCCACAAGCCAATCCTGTTTCTCAGAACAGGGATCTATCCCACTGTCACCTACGCACATAATAACCCCAGTCAACCCGGGGTCATAATCACCCTCGCAAACATTTGGGCACACAGACATTCATACTTACACACTCAGACACTCACACATACTATATTTCAAAGGCTAACATAAACCTCATATGTGTATGTGTATATGTATATGACAATTGTATTTAAGTGAAATCATGAAAACCAGTAGAAGAAAAAGATGACTGTTACGGTTTCCAGCCACATCTTTTCTATGCACAACACTTATAATCAATTACTTAACTTACAATATGTATAATGTATAATATGTATAATGTACACAGGTAAATAAACAACAATCATAAATAAATAAATTTGATATACAGATTGTGGAAGTTGAGAAACATGGTTAATTACATATATATATATATATATACACACAGTGGGTATAGAAAAGAATCACCCCCCCCTTAAAATAATCATATTGTAAGATTGCGAGCCGCTCTAAGGTGACTGAATCCCTGCAACAGGAGGTTGTCCAGATGAAGGCCAATGGGGTGACCATTTCAGCCATTGCAAGAGAAGCTGGTCATTCCAAATCTGTGATTTCTAGAATATTGCAGCTTTACAATGACACTAATTCATTCAAGTCCACCAAAAGGCTGGTCATCCACATAAGACAAATGCATGAGAAGACAGGATAATGCGGAGAATCTCAATGGCGAATCGGTTCAACACTGCAGCTGGAATCTCTCACCAGTTCAGCACTGAACAGGGTATGGATCTGTCTCGGCATGTTGAAGAGAAGTTGGACTGAAAGCGCACTGTGCAGTGACGAAGCCTCTCATCAGCAAAAAGAACCAAGGGCTAGACTCACCTTTGCTGAGGAGCATGTTGTGTGGAGAGAGGAGAACTGGTCTAAAGTTCACTTTTGTGATGAGAGCAAGTTTAATTTATTTGGGTCTGTTGGGAAACATTATGTTCGGCGTCAAACTGGAGAAAGATTAAAGCCTGAGTGCATAAAGAAGTCAGTGAAATGTGGAGGAGAAAGTGTCATGTATTGGGGAATGTTTTCTGCAGTAGGAGTTGGGCTGCATATACAGCTACATGGCAGGGTGAATGCAAATGTTTATCAGAACCTCCTTCAGCAACACGCAGTACCTTCCCTGCAATGTCCTGTAAGAACATAAAAAAGATGAAATGGACAGCCTAGAGTCCTGATCTAAACCCAACTGAAAATCTCTGGAGAATCCTTGGCGTCAAAGTTATGGCTAAGAAATGCATTACAGTTACCGAACTATGGAAGAGACTGGAGGAAGACTGGAAGAAGAGTGGACCAAGATCACACGAGCGCAGTCTGAGAAACCAGTGATATCCTGTGGCCGCAGATATGCTGAAGTCGTTCAAAGCAAGGGCCTCTACACTTCCTACTAATTTTTGACAGCTGTAACCCTCCAAAATTTAGTTGTAACCTTCTTTCGTGCTACAGTGGTTACTGTTCTCTAATTCTGATCACTGTGTTTTCCATAAAATGAAAGTTTTTGTGGAAATGCCTTGGTTATTTTATCAAACATGTTAGTAGAACAGTGGTATACCCACAGCTAATATTCCTTCAAATTTTGAGCGATGAAGATTAACAATATTTCAGAAAAAGTATTTATAGATTGTTCTCTAATTTTGATATATAC
>NW_015634502.1:293357-329986 GCF_001515625.1 Sinocyclocheilus rhinocerous
ACTGTATGTATATATATATATATATATATATATATATATATATACGTATAATGCAATGATGTTCATACATTTTGTACAAATAGTGTACAAATACGTGGTTAGTGTATATTAAACACAAACAATGGAAAGACTGACTGTGAAAAAACTCGGAAACACTGGAAATTATGACAAATTCCTTAATTTTCACAAGGAAAGCCATAAAAAGTGTTGCATGGAGAAGTATCAAAATATGAATGTATGTGTTCTTTATTTCACACTGTTCAGCTCTGAGGTGCTTTGCGAACACAAAAGCATTTTGCACAGCATTTTCATTTTCAGTGTAGCCTGAAAAATTGTAGTTGGAATATTATCGCGTCGTGCCTGGTCGGGACACTGTGTCAGGAAAGCCCAGCATCCTGACAGTAGGGTGTCATGAAGAACCATGTCTCAGCTTGCTGAATTGGCACAGGTTGGCACACGCCACCAGGTTGTGCACTAAATATACCTTGCAGAGGATACTGTAAGTGTGTGTGTGAGTTTATGCCTTTCTCTGTGTAGCTGTGTGTGTGTGTGTATGTGTGTGTGAATACTTTCTGATGGATTATACAAAGTAATGGGGCTCCACTGCAGAGGCACCTGCTGGGTTTTGTGTGTGACAGTTGAGAACTGAAAGCGAATTCATGTCAGACTCTGACCTGTTGTGCTGCTGCGCTTCTGTCAGACGGATGGGCAAAATAGTATTATAAATGTGTCTGCATGCAGCTGTGCCTAGTGTCTTTCATTATATAAAACAATATCTCTTCAACAACGCCACTGTATCTTTTCACGCCCATTCTTTGACCGCCGTTTGCGAGCTGAATGGGAAAAAATGCTAATGCTTTTGTGTTCGAGAGATTTGACTTTTAAACTTCAAACATCTGCCTCGCTCTGCTTGCATCTCTTTGTGCCCCATCGTGACACATCCCCCTGCAGAGGAGATGATGGGTAGTCCCCTCTCTGGGGCATTAATTGGGAGATGAGGCATGCTGGTGTCAGATTCAAAACATACACAGGAAGACAGGAAGCGAGAAAGTGAGAAAGAGAGAGAGTGTGACATGAGGAACAGTAAGAAAAGAGAGGCATTAAAAAGCCACTGATGACATAAAGTGCTCAGAAGCTCCACAAAGCATGATAACTACATTCCACAGGCTTTCTAAAAAAAACTCAAATGTGCCCTTCAAATTAAGAGGAAAATAAACATTAGAAAATACAAGTTTCCACATGGACAAAGTTTGAGAAAAGAATTTATGATAATGTAGGTGTCAAATATAATATTTTTTATTAAGGCAATTTTAATCTTACATGCCATTAAATGAATTTTCTGCCATTATTTTCTGACCTCATTTTGTTCCAAACCCCAAACCTGCATGACTTCCTTCACAAAAGATGATATTTTGAAAAGTATTTGTGTGTGTGTGTGTGTGTGTGTGTGTGTGTGTCCATACAATGAAAGTCAATGGGGTACAATGTTGTTTTAGACCCTGTTCACTTCCATTATATTAACAAAACAATTGAAACATTCTTCAAAATGTCTTCTTTTGTGTTCCACAGAAGAATGAAAGTCATAACAGGTTTGGAACAACATGAAAATGAACATTTTCTTTTTAGAATCCTTACATCTAAAAAACAATTTCTATTCAGTGGTTCTCAACCTTTTTGACCATATTCTAAGACAATAGGCCCTTGAAGGCCCTCCATGTAGGCCATGTAAGATATTTTTGGTAAAGCGGCTTGTTTTATTATTTACAAAAACTAGGAGTGGTAATAAATGAAAAATAACTAAATAAAATAAATGTACTTTTTTGTACTTCAAGAAATTCCAAGAACTAATTATAGAGTAGTTTGTGATTACTGGATTTTTAAAAATTACATATACTAGGGCTGTGCAATTAATCGCATGCGATTGTCATGCACATCTCATCAGTAAAGCTGGTTCCGTGATTGGTAGTAAATCGCCATCACCTGCTTTCAGATGGAGCGGCATTTACTACACAGAGCCGTAGTTCACTGACAATTAGGCAATATCGCATTCATAATCGCAGATGAATCGCATTCGATTATGAACGCGATATTGCCTAGCTTGTCAGTGAACTACGGCTCTGTGTAGTAAATGCCGCTCCATCTGAAAGCAGGTGATGGCGATTTACTACCAATCACGGAACCGGCTTTACTGACGAGATGTGCTTGACAATCGCATGCGATTAATTGCACAGCCCTAACATATACCAACTTTGTAATTAGCAATTACAAAACAATTTCTACCTGATAAAATATTTTAGGGCTTGACAAAAATATATATTCATTATAGAACTTTCCATGACTTTTTAATATTTTATTAATTTCCCTGACACTTCCAGGTATGGAAATGACACTTTTAAAATTCCCTCATATCTATCCAGGATAAAAAGCACTGACATTTGCTAAATGTTTTACATTTCTGCCTGAATGGTTGTACCAGTTATTTTCAGGTGTTATTTAGCCCAAAACGAAGCAATTATTTTTAGGGGGATTTTATGTGATAATGAGATCTAATAATTATGATCACCTCAGTGGCTCATTTAATTACCAAAAATGAAAAAATGCATATTAAATACTGTTTCATTATATCAGACCAGTAATGTATTGTTAACTCAGAAAAGAATACACATACAAATAAAAATGTGTGCGTACATGTTTTAAAAAACAAGGGGAAAAAAAGCCACATTTCTCACCTTTATATGACAGGTGCACTCGGGGTGTTGTGCGGGCATTGCCATGACAACCCCAGACACATAAGCTCAGGATGAGAAGCAGGGTTTGCATCATGATAATGACAGCAGTAGTTTACCCACCGAGATCTGCAAGTGTGAGAGAGAAAGACACATTCAGTTCATGCATGTTACAACACTAGCAAGTTCATTCACTGACAGCAACTGTATACATTTCATGAACAGTTCCAATTAGTTTCCATAAATGTGGCCCATAAAACAAGAGCGATTTCAACAATGCTCAGGTCTTGTTAGCATAGAAGCCCTGAAAAGCCCAGCCTCAAATTTAGGCCTGTTTACAGGTCACTGAAAATCTGAGAAAAGTCCCACCCTTTAGTAAAGAGGCCCAGAAGAGAAAAGAAAACAAAGCACTAAAGGTGTCTGGTTGCTTTTTTAATATTTGACTACCGTTTCCACACAGGGCTGTAAGTTTCTCTGTCTTTTCTCAGAGCATTTACAGCCATCCACCATGAGGACTATAAACACCTTCCCAAGGGCAGGCCAGTTAAATCACAACATTGAGGTATTTAAACACAACAGCTCAAATTATCCATAGGTACACAGCCTAGTTTTGTTTTTAGCTTTTTATCTGGGGACAAAAAAAGACAAATATCTGAAGCCAAATGGCCTTTTCCACGAAAACAGTGTTAGACTGTGGGAGAGGGCAGCAAGTCTTTCTGCAGTGGGGACGTGCGCCCCAAAAGAGATTAGAAAACTATGCAGTCAGAGAGCAATAGTTTCTTAAGTACGTCTGCCAAATCCTTCCAGCTACGGCAAATCCATGTCACACTGTCTTGCATTAATTCTTAAACTCTTAGTCCCGGCCAGCAGGGAATGGCAAACCTACTGTGAGCCTCCGTATCTGCAAAAAATCACCCTGTTCTGAGGTGCTAAACATGGCGGGCACGTATCTACGCAAGCTGTGTACAAAGATTTACATGCTTAATGAGGGATAACGGTAACAGGAACGCAAACACTTGCTAGCATGTTTTATAATGAAAATGATCAAAGATGTTGAGCTCAAAACAATGCTGATTTATATGTACAATATGTCCATTACTTTAACTCAATTTAAAGTGGAGTTTACAGTGAGGCACAACATATTTGTTGTTTAAATAAATAGTCCATGTTCAGTACAAGTTAAGCTCAATCAACAGCAATGTTGATTACCATGAAAAAAGTTAACTGAGAAACACAATGGAAGAAAATGGGACCAATTTTTGGAGAATTTAAAAGCAGAAATGTGAAGCTTATTATTTCATAAGCACTCATACTGTATTCATTCACTATTAGAATGATTTCTGAAAGATCGTGTGACACTAAAGACTGGAGATTTTTCTCTAAAATCATGTTAACACATATAGTTTATATCTTGTGGTTATATAAAGAAAAACAGGAGGGACAAGTTAAAAAAAATTGAACCCGGAATAATCCTGTAAAATAATTAGTGTCACCACAAAAGTACACTTTGTATACTATGCTGTTATTTAACAGGTTTGTTGTGGTTCTACCACTAACGACATCTTCGCTGAGGTCGCTTTGTAACACGCTATGAAGTGCTGTACTTTGGCCCTCTTCCAAGATAAATGACACTTTTCCAAGTGATGAAAAATGACAGAGAAACAATAGCCAAAAGACAGCGCTCTTTATCTATGATAAATGTGCTAACGTATCATTAATTTGAACTGGAAACCAGAAACGCTTCAGAGAAATATACTTTAGGATCTGAAGCAGACCAATTGGTTTAAAGATATTACAGTACGCGTTTAGCACAACTAATGTGTGAGAGTCATAAAACAATAGCACTGCTGCTACTCTTGAAAGGCACCAGAGGGAATGACCAGCCTGTGAAGATTTCAGAAGATTAAAACCTGGCACAAACACATTATTGTCATCATGTCAAATTTATCTTACAGATCCAGACAGACAGGAGAGGCCGAGCGCTCCCAAATTATGTCTGATTTGCTTCCTTTTGGCTCACTTGTCTTGTTTACATGTAAATATATGCACAACATTACAAAAGAAGAACATTAACGAATACTGAAATATAACAACATCATTAGCTGCTGTGTTGAGGAAGCTAATTTGAAACTGTAGCTTGTCAAGCTACATGTAGTTACAAGCTACTAATAAAAAATATATGAATCTCGATTTGAATGAAAGCACTGAATAATATATGAACAATTAAATTTACACTAATCGTCCAATTAATGTGAAATAATCAAGTAAAAAAAAAATACAAAAGCATATGACAAAATATATATATTTTTAAATTGTAGCAAATTAAGATTTTCAAATGAATCATGTTGTAGATTTTTAAGAGGTTCACTGAATCAGCTAAATGCTTCAAAAGAGTCAACATTTTGTTCATGCGATAATGAGGAGTAAATTTGCTTGTGCAGTACAATATCGTATACGAACATATAGCTTTAGTTACTTGAACAGCTACACTATTTTGATAACAACAACTGTCCCGCTACTGAAAATTAGTAGTTAAATTAGTAGTGCCGCTACTTTTAGTAACCCAACACTGATTATCTGTAATGATACACCGCTTTGACTTCTCTGTTTGTTAACAGTACACATGGCAGTATAGTTCCAAACAATCTGCATCATGCTTTTATTTCTGAACCTGAGGGAGTGAATCTTTTATTTTGAGATGCACTGTAAATGTGAGGGTGCAGTCATGGGTGAGTCCTGTAGCCTGGAGAATACCTATCGTTAAGAGTCAGCACATGTCTGCTCTCTAATTATATGCCTCAAGTGGCTACAGGGGTGTCATTATCACTGTGTGTGTGTCTGCATAAGTGAGCCACACCTGCATAAGGAGCGACAGAATGATGAGGTTCTTATAAAACGGAGAGGAAGCTGAGTGAATCTGAGAATAAACAGAGGTCAAGGACAAGGGTGAGGCAATAAACTGAGCAGCAGAGGGTGAGACAGACAGTGGGAAGGATGAAAAACAGATGGATAAAAAACAAGGGATATGGTCTGAAAAACATATCTAGATATAGATTTCAAATGTATTTAATGGTATTATGCATGCTTGCTTATAATATTACTCAATCAACTTATTTTAATGGAAAATTAACTATATAAATTAAAATTATGTCATTGTTTTCACACCCTTATTTTTTTTCAGTGGAACTAAATGAAACAAAAATACTAGAAATAAAAGAGCACCATAAATAAATGCAATTCAAATTAAATTTAATTTAAATGAATTAACACAAAGTTATTTCATGCTTTCAGAAGACTTACATAATAATTTTTACATTATTTTAAATAGTGTTTTGGTTTTTCTGTAGTGTGTTATGCTTGTTTTGGAGTGGTATGGAGAAAAGTGTGAATCGATTATTAATATGTTGAAAAGTATGTACATGGTTTGAATATTGCTTCCTGTTGAACAAGCAAGACTCAATTAGTTAAAATGTAAGAAAATTAAATCAATTGGATTTATTGATGATAAATATATAAACCTGTTTACTGTGTATTTAAAACATAATCAGTGTATTAATACTACTACAAAAATCTCATTCATGTTTCATTTATGTATGACTGACAAATATGCATCACATTAAGTTTATTAGTTTGATTATGCAAAAAAAATTGTAATCCAAATGGATAGAAAATGTATATGCAATTAAAATACACAAATCTTTAGTTTTAATAATGACATTTCTAGTGAAAAACGAATACAAATATAATTTGGCAAAGACTCACTCTCTTTGCACTCGTTTCTGTCCCAGTCTCTAAAACTCTATTTTTCTCTCTCCAGCTGAGCTCCTCTTCAAGTGGAAATTAGTTTCCATGCAGCAGGCATGAATACAGAAAACCAATAGCGCAGCACATTTACCATTAAGGAGCCTGGGTATGTGGAAACAGTAGGTCATGGGGCGACCCGACACAAAGGATTCTGGGAGACTTTCCCTCAATGATTCAACTGCAGTGGCTCCCTCCTGCTGAACCAAAGTCTGCATTTTCACTCACAGGACCCTTTAGAGCAGCTCTAATTGACAAATAAGAAACATGTAATTTACAGAGCCTCATGCTTTTGAGGAGATGGCGATATTTAGAGGTCATTTTGAATCTAGAAGTAAAACTTTTAAAAGAGAGTTTGTAAGTCATTAAATGAATTAAAGAGAAATACACAGACCTCTTCAATGGCCTTCCAACAAAGAAAGACTTTTAGCAGGCGAGCCCCAAGGAATAAAGCAAGACATGATTGATCACATGACCAACACCCTGCGTGTCCCCCATTATTTAAAAGAATGTTAAATCTCTGTGAATCGGCTGTTTTTAAATCAAACTATATGGCTAAGAATTTCAAGGGTGCATTTCCAACAGCTCATATAGTCAGTAAAAAGGATCTGAGAAACTTCAGAATCAGGTAGAAGGCCATTTCTGAGCTCTGAGGGATTGTCTAGAGCCGATAACCCTGTGCCACACATTCCTCCACAGAAGACAGGCCATTTCTCAATTCGAAGACCTGTTGGTCCTCATCAGTCTCACAGTGACAGAAGACTCGTCCTTACATGTCTGTCCAGTCTCCTCTTTGACATCTTTGTTCTTTGATGTAATCTTTTTGGTGCTTATGTATACCAAACATTTGGTTAGGTTTATCATGTTCATTCCATTCTTTTTCTTGGTTCTCTTGGAGCCATGTAGAATTTTTAATGTCTTAAATACAGAGTAAGGAAACCTGATCATCTTTATTTGTTTTGTTTCATCTATGTTTGTTTACTTGGTTTAATACCCCGAAAATGATTGAAGGGTTCTAATGGGTGACTTCATCTTAAATTTCTTGTGCACAAGTCACGAGATTGATTAAATCAGGAAAACCATCGCTGCGTCTGTGGGTTGGATTACTGTTGGCTTCTCATGTGATGAAGAGGCCTAAAAGCCTATAACTCACTACAAAACCAGTCACAATTAACTGAGAGCTTCAACTGAGACTCACACTGTGCTTTTAAACCACAGCGGCTAGCAACCTTTAACCAAAGACACACAAAACACAATGACAGCATCACTAAAGATGGATGATCAGGCTAAATCCTGCATGCCAAGAAAACCAGAAACATGAGCTCCTCAAAAATCAAGGGCTGAGATGCTGTACACTTCCATTTGATTTCACTTCATTTGCTCTGTTTTTTCAAGTATGTGGTTAATTTTCCACTAGTCATTTTTTCATCCATAAAACTTGTTTTCTACTTGATATTAGATGGTTGATTTCTGGTAAATGATGCAACAAAATAGATGGAAAACTGCATGAGGGTGGCTGTTTTGTCTATTAGTTGTGGGCAGTGACAGATTGCATATGTTTATCTGGGCCACCTGATCTCCAGAGGCACATTGGGAACAGCCCATGGGAGGAAATCAGAGGCGTACGATCAGAGACTATTGTCGTACTGTTGACATTCTGCATTTTAGCCTGGAGCGGTTACTGTCTGACAATGAGTTACATCTGCCAAGAATAATAATTTTTGTGAGTATGTGTACATCTTCTCTGAGGTTTTGTTAGCTCTATAGTCATTAAATAAATAGGCCAATGACAAAACAAGAAAAGAATGTATAAAACCAATCCATATAAAAATTCAATACAACTTTATGTGATCCCTTTATGTGAACCAGCCTCATCTGAAAAACGTGCCTGTGGTGACATTTCTGCAAAATTATATTACGTTACTTCTTGTTTCAACGCCAAACGTCCAGTGAGTGATGCTAAAAGCATGTTAAATTTTCTCAGAAACAGATGAAGCGGAATCTGGCAATGTTTTAATGTGTTGGTTGTTGTACATATTGCAGCAGTTTGGAAAATCGAACGTGTCCGTTTGCACTTTTAATAAAATGTAAATTTGCCTCCCGCACTTTTTCATTGGGAAAGTGTCTTCACATGGAGGTTTTCATGAGATAATGTGTATGCATAAATCCAGATTTAGAATTCAAAGAGACAAGATAGTCTATACGTGACCTGATGTTTTCATGACAATCGCTCACTCACGTGTCACGCCCATGCTCACATCCGCACTCTATCCAACATTCAGAGAGGTCACAATGAGTTCAAAGCGACAGTCCTTTTTCACATTTTAAGTCAATCGGTGCAAGTTGCCTTGGCATGTGGTATCTGAACTGTGATGAATAATTTGCTACATATTTTCTTTTTAAACTCCTGATGAATAATTAGTGAGCTTTGAAGGCAATTTAAATATTAGCTACCCCACACAAACGTGCACTTATTCAGTGTATTTTTGTAGCTCTTTTGTAACGTATTACAAATTAGAATGAAGATGATTGTTGATGTTTAATTCAGATTTTTTTTTTGTAAGGGCTGAACAGAAAGCATGATGACGCACAACAAACAAAAGAAACTTCATAGGTGAGAAGAGATAAATTGACTTTTAACAGACAAATGTCAGGAAAAAATGGTATTACGTCCCTCTCATTTCTGAATTGATGGCTACGACTCTGGATGCAAACATTAGTTTACAAATCAAAATTGTTGTGCAAGGAAACACTTGAAAATAAGTGTTTATTAATCAATAATCTTCCCCTGCCCCATTACAGTTTGTGTGAAAAGGAATAACAGTTATTTTATTTCCACTATAGTGTTAATTTCAGCTGGAAACTGCAGCAAATTGTATATTGTGACGAGAGGGGCGGGGCCGAGAGCCGTGGGAACGGAGCGAGGCCGGTGGAGTAAATGCTAATGCATGACACCTGCGCCACTCACCGGTCTCGAGTCTCACGGAGGAGCTCCGGAAGGATAAAGGAGGAGTGACGACAGTGTTGGACGAGAGAGGACCAGGCCTGGATTTTATTTTGTGTTTTGGTTCTGGTCGTCCGCGAGGGGCTGTCGTGCCATTTTGTGTTTATTTTATTATTAAAGTTTTCTTTGAACATTCGCCGGTTCCCGCCTCCTTCTTCCCGAACTACGAACGTTTGTTACATTGGTGCCGAAACCCGGGAGGAAGCAGGGACATGCTGCCAGAGATCCCTCGCCGCTGTGGTGAATCCGCGGTGCCATCGAGCATGGCGAGGGAGCGGAGGAGTCGCCGCCGTTCGCCTGAGGCCGGAGCCTACTGCCATCCGCCATGATGGGGAGGAGCGGGGAACGAGGGACTCCTGCCGGCTGCCCGAACGCGGAGGAGCCATCGCCGTCCACCGGGCGGCGGAGGAGTGTCGGGCCGTCCACCGAGGGCTGTCCAGTGCCGCCGCCTGGCATCGCAGACGAGTTTACCCAGCTGGTGGAGGGCCGAGCGGCAGTGTGTCTGGGAACCGGAACAAGTTTTTTTTTTCCCCTCTCTCCCCTCTCTCGTCTCTGTCTCTCCTCATCCTTCCGTCTCCTTTTCTCTCGCCTCGTCTGTCTGTCCTTACCCCCAGGTACGCCGCAGCTCCCCCGGTGTTTTTGGAGTTTTGAGGCATGTTTTTCCAATGAGTCTATGTTGGATTAATTTGCAGTTTAATGAGCCAATCAGTATCAGATTGCTCCTTTTTTTTTCAAAGGCCAGAAATACCATTAAAAAATCCCTGACTATCATTGGGTAAAACAACATAATAGATCTAAATGAAAGCATGCATGTAGATAAACCACTCCACATTACATCACCCAAGATACACGGCTACATGACAAGCTGAACTAGAAACTCCAAATCTCTGAAATCCCCTCCAAATCCTCAGGCTACATTTCATTCTCCTGTGAAGAAAGTGAGAATCAAAAGCATATTCTGCACCCCAAACCTTGTACTGTCTCAAGGCCTCTGAAGATTTTGTGACCTTTTCAGTTAGCAAATCTGAGTAAACAACAGAAAAATGGGAAAGAAAGAGAGAAAAAAGTAACAAGAGCTTTAGCCCAAGCAATTAAACCACTGAGGTGGAGAAGAAAAGGTGAAGCAGTCAACCCTATCACCTCTCAGAACGCAGGCTGGGTGGGGCTAATGCGGTCTGCTGTCAATGTTAGCACTCATTAGCGTGACGCATTAGCTTAGCAATAGAGCTGCCACAGACTCAGAAAACAGCCCCCAGGGACTAACAAGTGTACAAAGGGGTCAAGAGGGTCATGTTTCAACATCCACCACAGAAGAAATACAATAATCATTTACCAGGAACTCAGTTTTACTTTCTAGCTTTCCTGCTGAGAAAAAAAGTGGGTTTTACTAGTTTAGCGACTGATCTTCCAGTCAGACAAGAACCCAAAGCACCCTTAAACCAGCAAACCAGGCCAGCAGCTTATACACTGAATAAATACACTTATACATTTCCTTGTAAAAGATCATTATGTACAACTTCATTTTTCCCCCCTTTGTTTATGCATTTTTAAGAGTTGTTAATCCAAATATAAAGGCTTGTCTTCTAACATAGGTACATTTTGGGGAGATTTATTACTAAAGGTTTTTTTATTACAGTATATTTAAGAGTAAATGAACAGGTCAGTATAATTTATACATCGTAAAAAAATAATTTGTAAATGCAAAGCTTTTTGGAGCATGTTTTACAAAAGAATACTATTTGTTTTCCTACTTAATGTCATGTTTAATTCGATACATTACTTGCTGTTTCTTTGTAATTATTTGTGCTCAAAAATACATATGTAAATTTGAGCAAAAAGTTTTTGCAATTGAAACAAAAACTGACAAACACAAGTTACATTTAAAACATCTTGTTTTTTTATATTATCAATCACACTTTTCAAAAGCATATGATCAGACAAACCGTGAATAAAAAATCTTCAGATCTCTTATATATTTGTGACCCTGGACCACAAAACCAGTCTTAAGTCGCTGAGGTAAATTTGTAGCAATAGCCAAAAATACATTGTATGGGTCAAAATTATTGATTTTTCTTTTATGCCAGAAATCATTAGGATATTAAGTAAAGATCATGTTCCATGAAGATATTTTGTACATTTCCTACTGTAAATATATTAAAACTTAATTTCAGCTTTCAGATGATGTATAAATCTCAATTTCGAAAAATTGACCCTTATGACTGGTTTTGTGGTCCAGGGTCACATTTTATATTTTTTTTATAAAAAATCTCTTTAACTATACACCGTAGAAAAACCCCCCCCTGAAAATGTACTGGTAATTTTCTGCCAAGTCACTATGCGTTAAGTTTACTAATGTTTCCTTTAACTCTAAAATACAACTCAATGTTATATGTAAAACACCATTCAATAATGAAATGGTTAAAATAAACCATTCCTTCAAATTATTAACACAATACATTGAGCCCTATTATTAGGGACTTTTCATAGTTTTTATTTATTTATTTATTTTTGACACTCTAACCCAGGGTTCCTCAAATCTTGCCCTGGAGGGCCAATGCGCTGCAGAGTTTAGCTCCAACCCTGATCAAACTCACCTACCTGTGATTTTCTAATGATCCTGAAGACATTGATTAGCATGCTCAGGCGGGTTTGATTAGGGTTAGAGCTAAACTCTGCATGAAAGTGGATCTCGTGGGCCAGATTTGAGGATCCCTGCTCTAACCCATCCATTGTAGCCTTTGCATGTTTTTGCAAAAATGGCCAACAGCCAGTCCTGAAGTATACTGGCAAGCGGCATAACAGATTGGCTTTCTCAGGGCCAGGTCTAAAGTAAGTTCATGTCGTGCGCTTAGCACATGAGGGAAGGTTTTCACAAACACACATATGCTCTCTAGTGTCAGGGAGCTAAGTGTGTGCCACTGTTGAGGGAATTGTGGCCCTTCTCCAGCTCTAATGTTGGCTGCCCCCTACACGAAGGTCCAGGACTATGCATTTAAACCCGGGCAGAGTAGACAGCCTTAGAGTCATTGGCTAAGCTTCACCACCCTTAAGGACCGGATTCAGCTCCTGTCTTCAAAGGCTGTTTAGCTCCAAACATCTTATCTGTGGGTCTTTGAAGTGACCGATACCCACAAACCACAGCGCCATTTTCACCTTCACACGTCAGCAGTGTGCAGTCACCAAGCAACAACCATTTCCTCATACAAAAAGAAACAGCAGCCGGTACATATGATAGGTTTTTACGAATGGGAAAATAATGAGGCACTAATTTAGAAATAACAAAAAAGGCGCTTTTGCATCATGCAGTATTAATGCACTCCATCATTCTCAAGCCATACACGCACACATAAATACGCACACATGAACTCTGCCCGTCTCTTTTCCTAATCCCTGCCACGATGCTCCCCTCCCCTCTGGCAAAACCAGATCCCTGAAAGTGGTGCTTGTGTGTTGTAATGTTACAAATTGAGAGCAGGAGCATTAGAGAGACTTTACGCAGAGCGGGGCGAACAGCACATGGCCCTCCCGGTGCATACCAACACCTGTTTCGATGGCCTCTCTTCTTTTATTTACATGATAAACACTGAATTCCTCTACAATTACCCCACCAGCATGGCCCCTGCTATTCATAGCTGACAGCTGTTTTCCAGCATCAGGGGACCTTATGATAGGATGCAATGTTGTTATGCACTGCATCAAAAGAATAAAGGAGATTTAATCCATTAGTTCTTGGTTTCAAATGGCATTTTGATTTGTTTAGAATTGACTTTGCTTAAGGACCAAGATTTTACATTGGAGATCAAATTATAATCCAAAACATCATACAAAAGTAAATAAAAATTATAAATATTAATATTGCAATGAACTGTACATATGCAAAATTATTATTGTTAACAGGCCAACTGCCAGATTTAGCAGCCAATAATTACGTGCATGCACATACATATATATATTATTGAATTATATAGACATATACACAAAATATTATTCACTATTATATAATATCTGTAATTTTTCAGCATATTTTATTGGCTTAAAGGGGTCATATGATGCTGCTAAAAAGAACATTATTTTGTGTATTTGGTGTAATGTGTGTATTTATATATACATATAAATATACACAATACACACATATATTATGTAAACAAACGTTTATTTTGGATGCGATTAATCGATTTGACAGCACTAATTCTATTTAATAAATTCTATTATTTTTATAAATAATTTTATTTAAATGCTACCACTTTACACTGTACAGTCTAAAAATTTATATTTATTTTGACATTTGCTTAAGATTCCATTTAACTTTTTTTAAAGATGTACTTTAATTGATAGTTAGATGATGAAAAAGTTAATCTAAATGCAAAAATGGAGAGAATTAGCATGCACAATTTAATATCCGATATCAACTGATGAATGAAAAAAAAACTAGTATGATACAACTGATATGGTACCGAAATACTGGACAATCGTTCCACAACCCCATTCAGACCTAAAGTATGACCAATTGAGAAAGAGTTGAGATCATCTTACATACGGTGACGAGTAGTCAAAGAAAATAAAGGGTTCAAATCTCTAGGTTAACAAGTTTCCGTTTGCTATTCTTGGCATCCCTCACTCAACACTTGACTCAACATTTATTTTTATTCTTTTGTCATACCGTTACATTTTCCAGATAGTCTGAGAACAACCAGACACTACAGTTTGACATTAGTGTAGCATCGCTGGACCAGATCAACGGCTGATGAACACCCTGCATCTTTTTTTTCCTCCAAGCCTTTTCATGCCCTTCTGATGTGATGACTTTATTTTTCTTCGTATCCACTGTCCTCTCCAGCCAAAGAATAGATTGTTTGGTCATCAACGGACTCTCACAGCAACTACTGTTGGTTTTTGATTGGCAAAGACCCAAGAATCTTCAGAATGGAGGCTTAATACTCCCAGGGCTGACAGCTGCAGGGATTAGGCACTCTTGCTTACTGTTATTGACGCCCCTGCATTGTGCCTTTCTCTATAAATGTGGCACCAGGGGTTGATGAGGGGGGTCAGCATTCTGAAGTCATGTCAGGTGCTTCTGCTTTGAAGCCTGAATGGATACATTAAAGTACATTGAGAATATGTGATATGATTAATATATGAAGACTTTCAAAAAAATTTGGGAATAGGCGTGAAAAAAACCTGCCTGAGTGAATGATATAACTTACAATCTGCATTAAGAATACACTTGTTCGTAAGGTGGACGCCTCCCCATATCCACCATGACATCACTAAATTATCACTTATGCCCCAGATTCCCCCTTCCACCAACCCCTAGACCCCACTCTGACCCCACTCTGACCCCCCAGCACCGCTGACGCTGTCATGACAACCGCCTCAAGAGGCTTGTTGTATGTGTAGAGAGTGAGAAGTGTACACATGAGTGCATCTCTCTCTACATTTGTGTGTGTGTGTGGGAGAGGGAGAGGGAGAAAAGCACTTGTGACAAATGGGAATTTAAGTGTGTAATTTACGTAGTGAACAAAAAAAGCTACATGAATGTTGAAATGTGCAAAAAAAACAACAACTTGAGATAAAGATAATTTCCCTGAATTAAGACAAAATGGGGAGAGGGATAAAAGCTTTAATATTCATTTTGATTTTGTGAACTTGGTCTAAAAAAAAAAAAAAAAAGGCAGGCATCCAAACAAGTATTGACGTCCAATAAATTGTTTGCAAATTATAGCTAATGAAAAGACTATTACTGTTCTCATGACAAATGTTCCCCATTACGCTCGAAACATTATGTCAACAGGTTTGTACAGGTATTAATTATCCATATCTGGGCTCTTTGAAATGTGCCTGGAAAAGTATCCATGTGAATATTTATGTGCCTTTAAGGGTTTTTTATATAAAAAGATTCCCTTCTTAAATGTTCAAATTGTAATAAACACAAAGACATCAGCTCAGAGTTCTCTCTCTTCCCAAACATGACCTCATAATGTCTTCAAGGAACGCTCAGAATAGAACAAAGTGACCAATTTAGAATATTTACTTCAGTCTTTTATCATCATCTTCTTCATCCTCATGACAAGGAAAACGAAAAATGGTTAAGAAAGGATAAACTTGGATGCAAAACATTTGAAGACTAGCAGCCTCAAAAAAGTGTAAGCATGACATTGCATTAAATAAAGCATCAAACCAAGTTTCATTTATTTTAGAGAACTTTAAATTTATAAAACATTACATATTGTTTAAAATGATGACACAAAGTATTTGGACACTTTGTAGTTCTGAAATGTTAGTGGAACATGTGACTGTGATGAACTGCATCTATAGTTACTCTGTTTGGACACCTGAGCAAACTTCAGGAGATCCACAAAAAAAATCACCTTGAGACCATTTGGTTATAAGTAATCACAAAAAAATGGCATCTGCAAAAAATTATTCTTAGCCATGTGGTTTGACATTTTATTTCTAATGTAATAAGATTAAAATATACATTTTGGGACCACTGTTTTTCTCTATAGTGAACATAAATGTACTTATGCAAAATCTCAAAATCACATAATTCCATCAATAACTAAAAGCCTTGAACAAAAAAAAAGATGGCACAAGCATTTTAGTATGGATGGCACAGCTTCTAGGTAAGTCAGTGTATAGTGTATGATTGGCAAGATTAATATTTCACTAAGGCCTGTCAACAAAACCAAAATAAAGGCAGATCCAGTGAACCCCTCAGGGCAAGATGCCTCTCAATCGATTTCAGACCTTCTTTCCTCGTCTGCCTCAATAACTGTTCAATAATTGATGAGATACGATCCACATGGATCCCAGAATTCCACTGTCAAGTCTTTCAAGCAGCAGGTTGGTTTTGAATAACTTCAATAGGTTGGTGTAAATTCTATACCACTAAAACAGTCCATCTTTATATCAAGGCCAGAAGCTTTTAGAGCAACATATAAAAAAAAATCAGCATACAAATACGCCAGAGGAACAACATAGAAGAGGCATTTAGTAAGGATCAAGGTAACAAACAGAGAATTGCGTAAATACCTTCATGTGGTGCATTAAAGGATTCTAACCAGTATTTACACCCATGAGCACATAAACTGAGTTACTAATCAATTCCTTATTCATCTTCTCTGTCTTAGCATCAAAAAACATCCTCAAGTTCACTGAGCAAGGACGCTAAAGAAATGCATTTTTTATATTTCAACCGCTACAAGCACAGGACGTGAATTTCGAAACAGCCTTAAAATCATAACCACTAAGAGCCTTTTCATGTTTTGTGCAGGATTTTGAGTGTCCCACACATCAAGCATCGCTGTTTGATACCAGAAACCACCAAATGTTGTACAGCCAGGGCAGTATTTCAGACAAAGTTCACTTTACAAATCAATAAATGGACTGATTAAAGGACCAAATAAACCACACATTCAACAGTTTTAGCCTCTTTTATAATGCCTGATGTGTCTTGAACTGTGTACCAACTGCAATAAAACTTCTCCTCTGAGCTAGATTAAAATAAGTACTATTAGAAATAGTACATAATTAATGCCCTCTCTTATTCTGCATATGTAAAATTTAGGGTTAGAAACCTACAAATTATATATCTGACATTATTTCTGATCTGTTATGCCTTTAACTTCAGATTTATAATGCATTATTTTTTCAGTTGGGGCTGTGAATGAATAATAAATTGGTCCGGTGAACATATAATGTGCATTTTGAAATGTCACCTCATAGTCCTCTAAAGTTGCCTGCTGAGATTGCTTTAACAGAAAACTGATCATTCCTGAGCAACTTGTCATGTGGGTGTAAAGTGGACAATGAAGGCTGAT
The DNA here is from genome assembly GCF_001515625.1 of Sinocyclocheilus rhinocerous. NCBI lineage: Eukaryota > Metazoa > Chordata > Actinopteri > Cypriniformes > Cyprinidae > Sinocyclocheilus > Sinocyclocheilus rhinocerous. The sequence goes on from NW_015634502.1 coordinate 310,709, forward strand.
GTGGGAACCTCATGGCATCTATGAAGACGCAGGACCTTGTGGACCACTGACCCTGAGACAATGGCTGTAAGCAGCCCCCCAAATAAGACTTGGTAAAAACATTATATGTAAAAATGAGATACTGGTGGCACTTCAAAACTTATAGGTCCCATTTTGTGAATTACTCAGTGAACTGACCCTTTCAATGGGGTCCTATAGGTTCTCTAGAACGTTTCATCAGTATAGCCATCTGTGGAACCTCAAATATCTTTAAATGTTTTGACAGTATATGCATTTTCCGTGTCAGCTGCATTCTGGGGGATCATATATGCGTGATGATGCCCAAAAATGCTTCCCATAAGTGCTCTTGTTAGGCTCACTGTTTGAGACACAGCCTGTAAGTGACATGATAATGTAAACAAAGATCTCAAAGATGAGCAAATTAACAAACCGTAGCAAACAAAAACACTGCTTAATGTTTCAAACACGTTTCTTTCTTTAAAGATCCACTTACTTCTTGTCCAGGTAACTTGCGATGGAAGATGTTACATTCCGTGGCACGCAGCTGTCCGATGCGAACACAACAGTCACAAAACACACCTAAACGCGTCAATGTCCATTTGTTTGTAGGCTTGTAGGTTGGTTCTTCGTTCTTCCTCAGTTGTCAAAGTTTCCAGTTTGCGCAGTTAAAGTACTAGCTAGCGTTCATAAACCGGTTACCTTTTGAGAATTACGCGGAGCTCAAAAAAACTTTCCCATTTCCAGGCGCACTTTCATCTTTCACAATATCATGAGGAACAAATCCGTTAGTATTCCAGAGTCAGACGCGCTGCCTCTCTGTACGAGTCCAGTCAAGTGTTTGCAGGTGTCGGCTGTGCTGTGTGCTGTACCTCGCCCTCTCTCCACTACCTCCCTATTAAAACCAGCCAGCCGTGTCAGTGTTAACCAGCTCCCTGCCAGCACTCAACTGCACGGAGCCCCCGCTGCCTGATTGAGGCACTGAATGAGGGATTGTCATCCAGCTAATAAACCAGGTCTTAAATTAATCTTACAAAGAGGGAATCATTAATTATAAGCAAGTACATGAAGTTCCCAATACTGAGTCCTATTAACTTAGAGTTATTACCCTTGGTGTCAGGTTGCATGGGTTATAATAAACCTCCTAGTCGGGGTGAGACCTCATATTTAATTCTCTCTGATGTGAGACAGAGCGGGTTTCTGTCAGCCGCTCTGACACTCTGGTGATAATAGTCTTATCTTCTAAAGGCAGATATGTTTAAATGAATAGAACTCGGAAAATATTACCATTTGAACATTTAGCCAGTCATATTGGGTCTAAAATTATTTCAATATTATGTTTATGCTAGTGCACTGTGTTAGACTATTTTGAAAACACAACCTCACAGAATAAGTTGCATTATTGGCGTTTCTACCTCTGACTGTGGAGGAAGGTGATTATATGTTGGTGTTTAATGTAGCTTTACATGAGCCTTATGGGCTGAGCTGAAAAAATCACTATAAACAACAGATGTGTTTTTCACAGTATAGCTGTGCTGTTTTCTGGTGAAATTGCTGTGTGATACAATCTCAGCCAATTAGAAAATAGTTCATGTTTAATGTACATGTTGAGCTGATTTTAGACCAATCATATTAAACAATGGGCGGGGCTACCCAGCGCAACGACGCGGAAATAGAAACCAAGCAAGCAACAAAATGTGTCCTGGCTCTATAGGGCAAAAATGGAAGAGATTATTACTTTATCATGCCACATCTGGTGTAACAGATACAATCAGGTTGGGTTTTGCTTTTGAAAAGCTTAGATTTTGTAGCTTCTGTGTTTATTTTTTATTTTTCAAATTAAAGGTAGGACAATTTTGTCTACCACTTGTATTTGAAAATGGTCTAACGCTTTAATTATATGTTAATTTAGTATTATGTATATACTATTATTGAATGTATTAATATTTTGAATTAGCTTTCATTTTTATATTTTCATTTTAATTTAGTTTAAAGGGGTCATATGATGTTGCTAAAAAGAACATTGTTGTATATTTGGTGTAATGCAATGTGTTTATGCGGTTTAAGGTTAAAAAAACACATTATTTTCCACATACTGTACATTATTGCTGTTGGCCAGCTATCCAGTGCGTTGTGATTAGCTGAATACCTCAAGCGTGTGACGGAAATGTTACGCCCCTCACCATACTGTGATGCCGTGTACCGTGAGCGGAGGCAGGTGGGCTAGAGCGAGCGGCGGCCGGCGGGCTTGAGAAATGCGCGGCCGGCGGGCTTGTGGCAACCACATGTGACGATCCCGGGCCAGACTCCGCTTCGTCCACGGTGAAAGCCGATCCGGCGAAACACCCTAGCGAATTTGATGTATTTCCTCAGCGACCAGCATGGATCAGCTCTAGGCACGACGAAGCGGCCAAACAAAGTAGTTTCACGTTCACAACGAAACACACAGCGCCTCCACGACATGGCGGCAGCGGCAACAACAATACTACAGCGAGAATAAAAGTTATGCCTTCTTTCTTTGCGTGAACATTTGGGCGGCGTTATGCAAATCTTCCCACACAGTGACGTAGACATGTGGGGGCGTGTTTGAACGAGGCGTTTTAGGAGGGCGTGGACAAGTCTTAACTTTTATAAAGAATATCTCTTTGGGTTTGAGACTTTAGTCTTTGCAACTTCAGGGATCTTATCTATGCATGAACAGCTTGTAACACTCCAAAGAGAAAGGAAAATTTGAAATCGCATCATATGACCCCTTTAATTTTATTAGCTTTCATTTATTTTTTATTTCAGTAATTTTAGTACTTCAACTTATTTAGTTCAGTTAGTTGCCAAGGCAACAGTTCTAAAGTTTTCCATTTAATATCTATCTTTCATTGTATTTTAACTTTATTTATTTTACCAAAAACCATTAATAACAGTTTTAGTTTCAATTGACAATAACAAAACTGCTTGTGTTTTACTTTACTAGATTTAGATTTAGTCAAAAAAGCACTTTTGAGAGATGTTAAAATATCTGTCACCAGGAAAATACCTTTAGACATTCAGTGGGACTCATTTTCATTAGTATTCAAATGGTTGATTAATATCTTTCTAAAATTGTATCTTTTGCCCCCCTCATTATTAAATACTTGGTTACATTCTTACATGTGCATCTGATACTGATTTTGCTACTCTCTTTATGTTGTTACAATATCCAACACAATAGTTAACAGGTTTTTGGCACATCACAGTTGAGGGGTAAGAGAGCGGAAAGAGGTGGCAGATAGAGAGAGAAAGACACTGAGGGGGATCTGACCCTGTACACAGACAGGGCAGTGCTGTCATTGTGCCCGGTGTCTCCATGCAGGAATAGGGTAAAAAGCACTCTGAGAATTCTTGAGATTCCTGACAGTCCAGCCTTGGTGGCCCACAACGAAAGAAGCAGGGTGACCAGGAAAAGGATTAAAGACAGCATTCACATCAGGGCATTCTCAAATTCCTCTCTTACGTGTGTATGTGTGTGTGTCTGCCTCCAAAACAAACCCCATGTCTCTGTTTGGCCCTTTGTGTGGGGGTCACCCTGTTCTCCCATGGAGCCCAAGACCCTTCACCTCCCCAACTCAGTCATAAGCCTACTCGTCTCACAAATATTCAATCCCTCACTCCTGTAGATGCTCACGATTTTACTGACAAGAATGCTGCAGTGCTCCTCTACTTGATGGGAGGATGAATCGATCGTTCTTGTTTGCTTTCACATGGAGAAAATGATTTGGGACGGCCGACAGAGGTATGCAGCTATGGGTGAAGGGGTTCGGGGAATGCAGGTCATACCAGCAATGACACAAACCTAGTCGTTTTGCAGTCCTTGACAATATAAACATGCAGAAAATCTTAATGAAAATTTTTTCACAGTTTTCACAAAAAGGCATTTGTTTCAGTTTTGTTTCAAGTCTTAAGACCGAATAGTTTTTGCATATTTGTTACATATTTAAGCTGCCTGAATTATGTCAGTTACCTCTAATTTTGGAATAAACTTCTTTTCTGTGAGAGTGAGGTGTGTAACCTTTGATTTGAGACCACTAGGCGTATATATACTAACCATGACTTGTATGACCTTAGAGCTATATATTATTGCCATTGAATATTACCTTATGCCAGAGAATGGGCTTCCACTGATGAGTTCAGGTTTTTCTCCAATACTTCATCACTGATTTTTTTCTTTGACAGAGTCACCTTGGCTTTTTGATTGTAAAATTTGAAACATGCATTTTCTGTAAAGCTACTTTGAAATTATGTGTATTGTGAATTGAACTGAATAGATGTACTTTAGAAGGTGGACATTTATGCCACAAGTTACATGTACAGGTCCAGGCGATCAGAGTTACAACTTCGGATGAGCAAGTGAATGAAACATTGGGTCTCATTCACTCATATTTCTGTGGGCAGAAAAAGTTTTCACGCATCATTTTGGAACAGGTGCGAATGCATGTAAGTAGTTCTACTGATGAATACAGATTGGTCCCACTTCATATTAAGTGGCCCTAATACCTGTGTACTTACATAGTAACTAGATGTGTACGTATTATGTAACCACAGTGTAAGTACACATTGGTACATAGTATCTAGAGCTGTAATATTTCTGTAACTACACTCATGTAACAACCCTCCGAATGGTTTGTGCAAGTACAAATGTGTAAAAGGACATATATAACTACATTTTGTAACAACAATATGTATAAGAGTAATTGGAACCATTTGACCAGGGGGTGGAGATGGGTAGGTTTAGGGATATGTAAAGTGGGAGGAGTTGGATCTCAAGTTGGTGGAGTTGGTGCACCACTGTAATACCAGTGTACTTACATGGTAACTCCTCAGGAACTGTCCACTTAATATAAAGTGTAACATTCTGGACACCAACCACAATTTATATGTAAAGCCTAACTTACTGGCCTCTGCTGTGTAACATCAGAGTAATTACATGGTAAATCCATAGGAATTGTTTACTTAATATAAAGTGTAAACACTTCCTTTACCAAAAAGTGCTGTTAGTCCTGTTACACATTTGTACTTTCATTACCAAAAAGTGTTGTTACCAATGTCCGGTTACACATTTGTATTTACACATACCATTCAGTGGGTTGTTACATATGTGTAGTTACACAAACATTACAGCTGTAGATACTATGTACCAATGTGTACTTACAGTGTGGTTACATACTATGTACACATCTAGTTACTATGTAAGTACACAGGTATTAGGGCCACAATATAAAGTGGGACCAAAAAATGTGTTACTCATAAATAATTATTACTTCTATAGAAACAGTTGGAGAGGTGGACAGATGGCGCTCCACTCTACAGTAGTATTTGGTGCTTCTGTTTGCTTTGGTGTTGAACAGGATAAGAGGCAGTATCAGAAAAGGGTGAAGTGTAGTTTCCCACCCAGGGCACTGTCACTAGGATTTCCTCTGAACACCCAATCTGATGTAGCTGACAGTCACATCCAACAGATGCATGTGAAACACCTACATACTTCCTCTACAAGAGGAAATTACTACAGCTAGGTGCAGCATGCACACAGGATCTTTTTGTCACTTCTTATGTTTTATATATTTTTTATGTATTCAGTCCATATTTTGGTTCCTTCTATAATTAAAAGGCCCTAAAATACCTGTAAAATATGATGGATTGATTTTATACATGTGATATTCATATTTTGTTCTCCTTTTCCCTCCAAAAAGAGTTTGCAATGATTATATTGTTGGAGACTTACTCTAATTTAGTTTCCGGTTTGCTCATGAGACTTACGTATTCGTTCTGAACTTTTCCAGTGGTTTTTTCCAGCACCACTGCTTTGCTTTGGCAGCTATATCATGGTAATATATCCCTATCCAAAACGTGCAAGGAAGAGTATGGCAGGATCCAATGTTTACAAGAGTATTTTGTTCCGTCATCCCTATTGTGTACTAGAGTCACAGATGCATACAGGAACTTACAAATATTTTACAGTTAGAATGAGTTATTTTGACTTCACTTAGCTTGCAAAAGTATTATGGAAAGTTCCCAAAGCACAATCACACATACAATAGCACTGAAAATGGTTGAATTTCACCATATGTTACTCTCAAACTTAGTGTTATTTTGTTTAGCTGTTAGGTTTTCTCTGAAACAGCATGATGACAAACATGAGCAAAAATGAATGAAGGGAACTTCATATTCTGTATCTTTGGCTATACATCATGCATGACCCACAGACTTTTGCGAGGGTTGGTTTTCTCCAACGGATATGAACAATTTCCCATCAGACCACGGGAGAACAGGAAGAAGGTCAGAGAGAGAGTCAACAAAACCCACCTGTAACTGTCAGCTTTTCCCAGAAGAAGCCTCTTTCCGTTCTCTCTGGCCAATGAGAGCCTCTGATTATATCAGTGAGAAACATACCGAGAAATTCTGGTTCTGCTGAGATCACCAAGAGTCAAAGCATTAAGATCACAACCCCTCAAAGAGGGGAACATGTGAAATCCAATCATTAGTCTCTAGATTTAGACAGTTAACTTAACAATCAACTATATCACTGAAAACAACTTAAACGCTTGAAGTTATTTAAGGTCCTTGGTGAGAAAAAGCAAAAATATAAAAATAAAAAAATAAATAAAACTCACTCTTTTCCAAAAACATCCTGAACCCCATTTTTATTTGATTAAAGGGCAAATACAAAAAAGTGGTTCAACTCTAATGCAACAAGAATTTGACCTTAAGGTTTCTGTTTTTAATAAAACCCCAACCTCTGTTAATCCATAACGGAGGCCTTAGTCCAAACTAATACCTCATATCTAATCTAACATAATTTTGGAGATTTGGCAGACACTCTCTATAATGCTGAACATTAGCAGCATGTGTCATACTGATTTCATAAGTCTCCTGCACCAGAGCACTGTGTAAAGACATTTAAGGAAATCCTGCTATTTATTTTAATGAGAAAAGCATAAAAAGAAAGAAAGGTAAAGAATCCTAAAGGAATTAGATCTGGCCTTGCTGCACAAACTTCATTTAGTCATATCTACTTGATAAAATTGGGTTACAGTCATCATTTTAATAATGTTAAATTGACAATTTTTTGACATGTTGTTTGTCAGGCATATGCTATTGTTAGCAAGCTCTGAGCTAGTAGTCTCAGAAAAAGATGACATCTTGCAATGTGCAAAATGCTTGTTAAAACAAGATTTTCAACCAGCTATTCCGTAAAATGCAATAAACAAACACCAATGACAACCTCATATTTAAGGAAAGAAATACACCCAATAACTCAAAGAGGCAACAAACACAACTCAACAAGTGATTGTTCCAGTTATAATGTGACAAAAAAGTTTTCTACACCGAGCATGTCCATTGACATGCTGTTTACACTGGACACATCAAAGCAAAACTTCCAAAAAGATCACCTCAATGGTAAGTCTATAAGCCATTTATCAAGTTGTCAGAAGTAGCGCAAGTACATCAGAAATAGAACAGGCATCTTTCGGCGCTACGCAACGCAGTGCATCCGGTGTAAACAGCAATTATAATGTATATTTGATTATAATGGATTCCATTTTCATTTGACAGATGCAACGCTACGCTCTCAGCTTTTGTCAACTAAGATCACCAAGCATCAAGAAAGAGAAATATGAAACATAACAAAAAATAAGAGACATAAATTGATAGATTGATGCTTTCAGTCAGTGGATGAACATCTTCACACTTCCCACTTGTTTTTTTTTTGTTTTGTTTTTTTAGCACTGATGAAGGATTAAAGTTTTTTAAAGGATTAAAGTGTATGTTTTTAGTCTGCATCACAGAAAGTTAGACAGATACTAAAGGTTACACACAACCTGCAAAGGGGTTTCTGTCTGGGAAAGAAAGGGATTGTGTCTTGTTTTAGAAAAACATCTAAAAGGATTTGCTCTGCCTAACAATGTTATCTTTCCAAGATGGTTATCTCTATATGAAAGGCATCCTGATAGGAAAAATTCAAAGCAACAGGATCAACTTCTGTTCTTAACAGGGCTCAGATCTCAATAAATCTACACTATTTATTTTAATTAATAATAAACCACTGACAGTTTAAATAGAAAAATAAAATATTTATTTTATTTGCATGTTGTTGAACTTTTATGTAAAATTATATTTTTTTAATGTTCAAATACATCTATATTTTTTATAAAAAAATATCTGAAAAGAAACTGTGGTAACTCTGCTAAGGCTCTATGGTGATTTTTACTGAGTTTTGTGGCTTTCTTTGTCAGCTAGGTTTAAAACTGTGTTTTTCTCTTTAAGACTCTCCTCGCTGACTTCTCAGAGAGGATTTCTGGGGAACGAGGGGCTTTTGATAACCAACCCAATAGGGATGCTCTTACTCTTTCTCTCTCTCTCTGCCTCTCTCCATAGTTCCGTTTGAATGCTGGGATGGGAAGAGGATTTGGGGGGATGGGTGAATGAGGGGCAGGGGGTGGACTATAGGCTCTATTTTTCCATGGACTCCATCCATCTCAACTGCATATTTCTGTCAGGTCCTGGGAGATGAGGCTAATTATCCTGCTATTCATCTTCTCGCTCTTCATCTTAATCTCTCCACCCCTCCCTCCCACTCTCCTTACACTTCGCTGTATGTCCATATATGCATGTGTGTGTGTGTGTGTGTGTGTTCCCACATGTCTCTGTGTGTGCCTGGGCATGAATGTGTGTTTTCATGCATGTAAGATTGTTTATACGGAAGCTGTTCATATCATGATCTCTGCTTTACAAGAATGTCTCATTTAAAGTCCCATCAACAGAAACACCAGCCTGCCGGAGTCAAACCCATTGGAAATCCCTGGACCAGAATTAAGCATGACATGTCTATGCCTGTGTTCACATCGCCAATCAAACAGGCTTCAAATCCTCTCTTCGTTTGGCTTTCTCTGTGTTTGTACGTGCATACGCATTTGATTAGCAGCAGTGAATCGGTTTGTTCGGTCTAATCCAGGTTGTCTACTATTACACTCTCTAAAAATAAAGGTTTAATGTTGACATCTTATGGTCCCATGAAGAACTTTAATAGTCATGGAACCTTTTCAGGTTCTTCATAGTGGAAAAAAGTTCTTCAGATTTTTTAATAGGTTCTTTACCCTAAGGGAAAAAATGGTTCTTTTAAGAACTGTTTACTGACAGGTTTTTTGGGGGAAACCAAAGATGGCTTTTCTATGGCATTGCTGCAAAAACCCTTTAGGAACCTATTTTTTTTTTGTATTCACACTAAATCAATGTGATTGCTCTGTTAGTACATTAAACAAATGAACCGAGACCCCCTGAAAAGATGGGTCTCTCGACTTGCTTACAAACAAACTCGGGTGTGGTTCAACTGAAAAATGAATGCAACATGGACCAAAAACATCAAAATTAACCAATCCCACTCTTTTCTCATCATATGAACTATCATTATTAATACTGCTCGTTACAGTTTGGTACATTTGTCGGAACCGCCGTCTCCATTCATTTGTATGTTTACACATTTACATGCTGAATCCTTTACACATTTTTGTAACAAGTTCTTTGTGAGTTATCAGCTGCTAAAAATACCATCATATGTGCACATGCATAAAACAAGCACGTTTAGCTGAGTGCAGCATTGTTTTGGATGTTTGGTAAGTTCAGTTGCATAATATCATGTCATAAAATATCATAAAAACGGTCCAATTAAGGTTGCGACCTTATCATTATGTCGTTTGTTTTGTATCATTAGGTTTGGTGTAAAAATGGCAGTGTGAACAACAGGACTAATTATATTATTTTCTTGTTTGGTCCATACCAAGCAAACCAATAGAACCAAGAGAACCAAACTACAGTGAACACATCCTAAGAGAGTATGAAGTCAAAACAAACAGGTGAGATTGTTCCATCCCTTACCAAAAAGTAGTATACTTCAAGTTTATTTTAGTAAGTATGATTTCCAAGTGAATATTTGTCGTCTTTCTAGAATCTTCTCACATCTCCAGACGTCTCTGCCCAGGTAATTAGATCACAGCACTTGTTAAGCTAAAAAGAAAAAAGGAGATAAAATTCTCTCTCTCTCGCCTCTCCCATTATGGTTTCTTTCTCCCCCAGAGCTATTTGACTACTGTATCACGACTTGAAAGTTGAGGAAAGTCCTAAGCTGTCAGGAGGCATCAGAGAGCTGCGGTGCCCTGCGGAGAGATCGTCTCCGTGCTGCTAAGATGGAGGCCAGCGCCCTTTCATCCTCTCCTGCAGAAAGATGCTCTTTCATTCTCTCAAAGGTAATATGTCTAACAACATCAAGGTGAGGGAGATTGCAGATGCGGTGCAGGAAATTCTGCTGTGCAACTGGGATGCTGGAAGGAACAAAGAGTTAGTGAGAAAATATCAAACACATGGGGGATTGGTGTAATGAATTTAGATAGTCGATTTAGATACCGGCGTCTGTGTTTGGGGAGAAAAGCCCAGCTTGAAGTTTCTCAAACCTGAATGGATGACCAGGGCCTTTCCTGATGAGAAATTAATGAGGTCTAGCAGAACCTATTAAAATGTGTCTCTCTGCTAAATATGATTTTCCTCTTTCAAGGTCATACAAGTAGCAGCAATTTAGATAAATGTGTACTCATGTAATTAAGCTGCGTTCTGTGTAGACACGGCTCAAACCTCACAGACAGCAAATCAGTGACATCTTTAAACAAGAACAAAAGAGACTAACGGTATTAAACATGGACCAGGAAATTTACTATCTTCAGCAGAGTGAAGACCGTAGGGATCTGGGATTAAGTAAATTGAATTGAACTAAATGGAACTGGGCATACTGAGAAAACAGAAACACGTTCACTTTGTCAATTAGTTGGGGGGGCATTTTGAATAGATTCATTTTAGGATGGACACCTTAGGCATTAAAATACCACTGAAAAAATGAGATTAGTTAAATTACAGAGCACATAGTCATCTATTGTCGGCATCTCACCGCAACAGTACTACGTTAAAAAATAGTAAGCTGTTTTTAGTGCATGTACACACCAATGCCTGTGTTTAGATCTACTTACTTCTTTAATACAGGCAGTTTCATGTCTGAGAGGCTGATTTTTAAAGCTTACAGGATTCAGAATTTTTGTTATATTAAGGTCACTTGAAAGCTGTTTTTCTGCCTTGAGTGTGAGTCTTTTTAGGACATTGGTTTTTTGAAAGTCCACAAGACATCAGTGCTCATAATTATAGTTACACCCCCATATAGGTGCGGGGTGTGTCATTAACATACAGTCACTTTTAGGAAGATGAATAGACAGACAGGCTGAGAGTGAAGCATGGCCTTTAGCCTCATAATCCTACTTACAATGCAGAGAGAGCCCCGAACTTACCAGAAAAACACTGCCTGTCTACCTCCTGCTGAGACCAGAGAATATGGGCGCTTGATGGCTGGTACGTCAGCACGTGGGGCGTGGGCCTGTACAAACTCAGTCACACTTGAAAACAAAGACACAGAAAAGGGGACATTAACAAATATCTTTATATAATCTTTATATAATCAAACCCCCAAAAAGTGGGTTTTTAAATCACAAATAAATTGCTGACTGTCTGACAAAACATCTAAGGAAATGTAAAGAATTAACACTTTTGAGATGCTTTTCAAAGCAATTTTCACCCAGCAAACCTGAAAAATGACGGGTTATAGTGCAGCTGTTTGCATCAGGTTGTACAGGTGCTGAGTGATTTATGGCTCTTCTCTGTGATGTGGTTTAGTTGAAGAAGTGTCATTTATGCTATTCCTCATCTCTGTCCTGGCCTGTCAAACATACCAGCCCGCTGGCTCCATGTCGAGCGTTTGCATGTTTCAGAGATGGGAAGTTGTCAGGGACTGACGAGACAGGTGAAACAAAACCTACAAGCCCAATTCTCTGTTGAGTCTGTCTTTCTTGTTAAAGAGCGATGGCTAATGAGGTGTGAGATATTCACCTTTGTGCTGTATGCCTAGATTAACTAGTTTGTCTCCTGTTCTAGGGGACAAATTGAATAAGAATCAGACTTTGTGCAGTGCACTACCATTCCATAGAGCTTTTCACACTGCGCTTAACACCTGGATCTAAACCCTGCTTTTATAACCCCGGGTAAAGGTACATTTTACACTTGTAATTTAGAAACGGGGTTAACACTTCTCTTTACCCGGATTTATGGGGTGTTAACCCTGCATTGCGGTGCCAAACGTGCACAGTGCTTAGCAAGATACACCCAATCGCGTGCCTCATGCGTGTCACATGCTTTAGTTTGGACAGTCAGCGACACATCGCGCATTCTAAAAACAGTCGTTTCAGTATTTGAGGGGAAAGGGTCAAGTTGGTGATAGAAAACACATGAATTGGATTCAAGAATAGACTATTTTATTCTTACCTTTGTAGTCCACCAAGCAGAGCATTCAGGAAAAACTTGACAGTACAGTCTACAATAGAAGAATGAATAGGTATCTGAGCTCCATTGCAATACTTTAAAAACAAAATTACAGAACATTCTGTAATCATTTAAACCTGTGAAAAAAAGCTCAGAGATGACACACTTTCCACCAAAACACACCTATTCTGAGTGTATAGAAAATAGCTATGATTATGCTCAACTATATAGCCTGAAAATGCTAAAAAGAAGAAAAAAAAAGAAAAAAAAAAGGGGACACTGTCCATTAAAGCTGAATGTTTTCTCTGGCTGTAAAACTCTGCAGAAAGGCCACTAAGGACATACCATCCTCTGTTTCCACTGCATATCTAAGGGCAGGTTCAGGTAATGAAAACACAGCAGTCGTATAACACAGACACGGGCTGAGACACCTGTTTGGAAGTCCACAGGGGAGGAAGAGCAGGTAATAAGCACCTGACACAGAGAGAGGCAGCTGTCAGGAACAGTGAAGCTGTCCAGAGGCCGGTATAATGAGGTGTAATTAAGGTCCAGCTAACTAGCCTGCGGCTGTCAACTGCCTATCATAATACATCTGCAGGACTCAAGGCCATGGAAACAAGAGAAAAAAATAGGGTTTGAAATATTTTGTCAGATCAATGCTGAACCAATAAAATTATCAGCGGGCATGAGGAGTCCCATTGAGACAGCTGGAAAATGTGAGCAATAAAACTGTCTTTGGAATATTCTGTCTTTTCGGAAAACACCAGTGCATTTCAGAAACTAAAATTATTTATAGAAATTCATAAAATTAAGAAGTTATTTATTTAAGTTTATTACATGATTCTTAATTATTTAAGAAGTTAATAAATAGCTATAGTCACATGATTTCTGCAAACGAGGCTTCGTTTCGTCATTATGTTTTGAACCTTGTTTCGAAACTTTCCGGTGGTTCGCCGCTAGAGGTGAAAACACGAAACTGTGTCTAATGGTTTTAATTGTTTTAATTAAGTTTAACAAACATGCATGCATAATTAAAAAGGTAGAGTGAAAATGGGTTCTAATTGGCCTTCTTAGTCAAGTATTGCCTAAAAACATAAAACAAGCACTACAAATTAAAAAAGAATACAAATTATGCATACACTTCATAATCAATTGAATTAATTGACTTGCAGTTACACTTTCATAAGACATTAATTGGTTTGTAAAAGATGTCTTTTGGGTTGTGTTCAAATTTACTGTTTTGACCAGCAGGTGTCACCCGAGTGCAGTGTTTCGAGTGCATCGATTTTTATTTTTTTGCGAAGCAATTTGTTAAATTGATTGTTTGTTCAAATGTTTGTTGTTGCATTGTTTGTTCCATCTCTAATGATTTGTCCAGGCAGACCCATTTGTTCATGACTGCCGTTACTTTTGTATCACACCGAAGACACACTTGTGTCATACGAAGTAGGCTACTTGGTGCTTTTGTACGTCGTAGTGCACTATTTTACTAAGCGGAAGCTTTAATACATGTAAGATTATATCCGTGTATTGGCAAATGTGAACTATTATATATATTAGAATGCAGTGCCAACCCACCATCAATGGCATTGTGGGAATTCACATAGTGGCACTGGAATGTAAGGGTGAGCAAAAGCCTGTGGTGGCAGAGGAGCACAAAAGCACAGGCTGAAGCATCATGAGAGATGGATCCATTCCCATCAAGCTGGAAGACAAAACAAAGAACCACAGGGGAGCAGATGCAGTTGATTTATGTACTCTCCACCTTTAGACTGCAGCATGAAGTCACAGATGTGCAAAATAGGGTGGAAAAAAAGTGTCCTGAGGAAGAATAAGCAGAAAAAGAATGGAATTCTAATTCAAATTAACATGGTGAGGAATTTCATAAGACATATTTGATTCAACATACAATTTGACCTTGATCAAACCTGATTCAGTGGCTCAGTTTTAAGTTGTTTTACAGTATAAGTGTGATCAGAATGCGATTTAGAAATGTGGAGAGGAAATTTCTTTGTCTTTCATTCCAGCAGCTTTGATGCTTTTTGTCTTTGCCTGCTCTGTTACAGAATTACCACACCCAAAAATGTGCGCACACACAGATGCCCTCTTCTGGTCAGGTTGGAGTTTGGTCCGTCAAAGTGAAATTCTGAATAATTTTGAATATTCTAATATGTTATTGCTGTTGTATTTCATTTTTAATCATTTTAACCAGATTTAGCACAACATATAAAAATGTTACACTGAAAAATGCTTACATTAATTCATTTTGTCTATATATATAGACAAAATATTTTATGTCATGTTTTAAAGACTTACATACATTACATACATAAAATTACATAAAGCAAGACAGTAATGTCTTATTTTAAGGAAGACTAGTTGGCATTTCTTCAGAGATACAAAAAATGAATATTAACAAATATCCCATCCTTAAGGATCATACCTAAAACTCTAACATCTAAAGCTGAACTTAATTTTTTTCTGCATACTTCACTAAACGTTTGGAAAACATTTCACTGAGAATTTGTGGCTTTTACTGATACATCTGAGGCTTCATGGGATGAACAATGGGAGAAGGGTGTCGGCCATTTCAAAGTGTAGTCCCTGTAAAACATCATATGAGACGTTAATTGTGACACAGACTTTTAAAAACAATGAGCTTATTTTGTACATTTAATTCACATCTCATTGTGTATGTAATTCATCTAAGGATGAGGGAAGAGCATGAGAGGACCTGTGGATTTTCTGCCCTTTTCTCTTCTGAAACTCTTCCTCATCCACTGTCCACACCGCCCCTGTCCTCCCGTCCACCCGCACAAAGCATTTGTGGAGACTAAGATTGTGTCGCACAGCATTCTGAGAAAAAGGTTGAAATAGCTGTTAATCAGAGAATATAATTGATATTCATATGAAACAGGTCTACTGCCATTATTCAGTATGATTTTATGTCAAGAGCTCCACCATGTGGACATAAATATAAATAAATATATATAAATGTCAGGCCAATCTCAGGATCTAATAAATAAACCTGCTCAAGACTGGAGCTTTTTTTTTTTTTTAATTAAGCTAATTTATATGGCATTAAATCAGACGCACAAGCACAATATGATTCAAAAATATTATTATACATATTATACATTTTAATATTTTAAATATGCTTAAATTGAGTTTCAAACTGAACAGAAATGGGACTGTCTCCAGATCTCAAACTGATGGTTAGTTGGCAGTGTCAGCATGTTTAGTACCTTCCATGTAGGAGAATTGTGACGGAAGTAGAAGAACATTCTTGTGAACCAGTTGTAAATTTCGTTTAGCGTCCGCTGTTTGTCTGGGGCTTCCAGGATTGACTGTAGGAATCAATGATTAATTATATATATATATATTTATTTATATATTACATATTTTTTATTTGAGAATCGCTATATCTAGACGCTCTCATGAAACTTGTGGCAGTGTCAGAGTATTCTGAAGAGTCTTACGGTACGCGTCGAGATGCATTCAAACAGATGAAGGTGAAGTTGCATGGCGTGAAGTTTCTGCTTCTCCTGAATGAGCTGAAATCATCACATATAGCTTGTTAGAGCCAGTGGGTTTTCAAACCACTGTTACCAAGACGTTTGATTCTTTTGGGTTCACACTCAATGACTCAAAACCAATGAAACCATGATTCACTTTCTTGTGCCTCATTCATGATAACTGATGATGATCAATGATGCAAAGCGTTACTTGTGTGTGCTGCCCGTGAAAGACTATATCACTGATGTACCTGATTCTCCATGTGGCGTACCAGGTCTTGCTGAACTCGCCACTGTGCAATCGTTTTCTCATCTGTGCTGTGGTCTCGGTTCAGATGTCTAGACAGGATGAGAATCAAAAGCTGTGTTCTAAAGTTTGAAAATGATCAATTCCAACAAGGAAGGCTTGCTGATGTTACTTCAGATAGTAAAAAAAAAAAACGTATAGACTTACCTCAGAAAATGTGTATACCCTTCAAAGACTTTGTCACAGCCTGGCCAGCGACATTGTCCGTTTACAAAAAAAGAGTTGGATCTCTGGATTTCTGACTCGACTGGGCTGAGAAGGACACATGAGGGACATCAAGATACTTACTGATGAACATTTAATACCATTACAATTTTATTTTCTTACCTGTACTTACCTGTGAGAATGAAAGCTGGAAGATTGTTTCCTGTGCTGGCTTGATCCAGAGACAGCTTGGATGGAAGTCTGCGCACTGTGACCTGTGTCTTTTCTTCTGTTCAAGGCTGTTGGGTTGCTCTCATTTGCTAAAGAATAAGGCAAAATAGTGCACATTTGTGAGTACTTTAACAAATTATTTTTTTCGGCTATTTATTATATTATATTGTTTTTAAATTAGTAAAATATACTATATAAATATATGTATAAAAAATGTTTTTAAAACTATAAATCTCAACTAAAATTATTTAAATTGTCTTTAAATTATGTGTGTGTGTGTTAATATATTCTATAATATATATTATATTAACAGTAATAAATAAAATAGTATATCTAAATATATAATATACTGTATAACATTACATATAAATATTATGAATAATACACTGCAATCACAGCATAATAAAATATTGATCTTGACAGTTGTGGTCAAACATTTACACACCCCTTGCAGAATCTGCAAATTATTAAAAAATTAAACATAACAACAACAATAATTATTATTATTGTTGTTGTTGTTGTTTGCAGAGTTATTTGTGTAAATTCAGTTAGTACTATTCAGTTAGTACTACATAAAAAATAACCTGCAATTTTAATGATCACTCTTTAAAAATAAATTTTTTAAATGAGCATTTTGAAGATTCTACAAGGGGTACAGAAACATATGACCACAACAGTATTATATAAAATAACTACATTGTTAAACAGCACATCCTTCAGACAGTTCATGTTTTGTTTTTATTTTTATTTCTTTTGAAACCTTTTGAGTTGAAACACTTTGAAACAATTTGAATTAGTTGTATGCAATGGCAGTTTTCGTGATTTAAAATGCCTTTGCTATTCATAACATGTAAATATATGGAATATAATGATACCTCTGAGGATTTCACCACTTTGACTATGTCAAGGAAAAATGTGAAGTTTGAATAATTCATTGGAACACAAACCCTGAAGCAGGAGAGCCGGAGAGCGAAGTACAGATGGCCTGATCGGGCCAGACTGAGAATTCTGAAACACCAGCTGAAGAAACTGCAACCGTTCCTCATCAGCAGCTCTCTGCACACCAACACACAGAGAATCAGGCCAACACAATAAAGGCCATTCACAGAGAGCTACAGCACATTTGTACTATAGCTTTTAAACATCAGTAGTTTATTAATGTACCTGGCACAGAGGATGTTTTTATTTGTGATCAGGACAAACAGAAAATAAAAATTATAAACATTAAGAACAAATATATATACAAATATAAATATATGTATATAACAAAAAATACACATAGCAAGAAAATTAACAACAATTTTATTAAACAAAATACTTCTATACATAAAACAATTTTGAATCTCCAGAAAATGCAGTGTAAATTATATGCAAACAACCTACAAAGGGATGTCGTCCTTTTTAAGGCATCGTTACAGAAAGTACCAGAGAATAAAGCTGCACTCACACAACGTACCCCAGAAGAAAGATGTTCCATGGGCTGTGGTGAAGAAGATTTGTATAACAGAGGGGGAGATGCGTCCCGCTCTTCTTTTAGTGGTGGCTGTCGTTCATTTTCTCTCCCACTCACTCTTTTGTCTCTCTCAGATTGAGGCATTCCTGAAGTCAAAGAGTTTGAAAAAGATTGCAGATTGATGTACAGAGTTGCAAACTTACTCCCTCTTTGAACTGTTGCCATCTGGTCGACGCTACAGAGCACTGAGCACCAGAACGACCAGACACAGGAACAGTTTCTTCCCTCAGGCGATCCATCTCATGAACACTTAACAATAACTGTGGAACACACACTATTTATACACTTATTTATCTAACACTCATACTCAGTCTACACCTCAAATTTGCACATAATATACAGTACCTGTACATACAAAAACTGTCTATTGTAATATACCTGCACATACAACTGTCAATTTATATATTTTTATTCCTTATTTACTTGTTCTATTTTTTTTTTATTTTTTTTATTAACTGTTTTTTTGTTCTGTCACTGTCATTCTGTTACACTGTGGAAGCTTCTGTCACGAAAACAAATTCCTCGTATGTGTAAACATACCTGGCAATAAAGCTCATTCTGATTCTGATTCTGATTACATTTTAATTTTACATAATATATACTGTAGGAGAGACAATGAAACATTTAACTGAATGTTAGCTTCTTAAATTTATCTTTAAGGTTAACTTAGCATTGTATTTTCCTGTATTAGGAAATATGATCGCTTAAAAAAATCTAATCTCAACATTTTTGATGAATGGCTATGGTATTTTTAATTTGGTCATTTTATCAATATTCATGAGATTTAGTCAGCTGAAACAGTTTTGATCTAAATTTTTGTCTCTGGAAAATAGTAATCAATAACATTGTATTATGTTGAAAAGCAAAGTTTTTTGTGTGTCTATTTGTTAATGAGGGATCTATGGTCACATTTCGATTTGTGGAGTACAATATACAGTTTTTATTTTGAAATAAGAAGAATTAGACCCTTGGGGTAAGATGCCCACCCTCTAAGTGGCAAGTTGTTACTAGTGTAACTATTTTTACATTTAATACTTCTTGTAATTAATGGGATTATTATTCAGTATTTTCATTAATTAGATGAAAATATTGGATATCTTCCCTTTCAGTAAAACCTGTAGGTTAATTGAGTGAAATAATTTAATTTGAATTCATAGTGTTGCTATTGTGACATATCTTCCATTATATATATA
>NW_015634502.1:330068-332489 GCF_001515625.1 Sinocyclocheilus rhinocerous
TAATACATTTACCTTTCAGATGGATCTCTCTTACTGGGATTCTGCTTTGTCTGTTATTCAGTTATTCAACATAGAATATTTAATTTAGTATTTTACATTAATGACACTTTAAATATTAATAAGAAATTATATCAGAAGTCATTTATACATTCTGTAAATGTATACCCCTTCTTACCCCTCAAATAATTTTACATTTTGTGCTAAAACAACTAAATTAGCAAATGTTTCTATTTATTTCCCATAATAGCACACTGGCATCATCCTGCACATGCTAAACTTATATCTAAATATGTTACAGTTTAAAGGTAAATACAGATTGTTCTTAAGGGGGATATCGTTGACCATCTTACCCTGCATCTTGAAATTTACTGAATTTAAAAAAAAAGTTCTGTTTTATATATCAGTACACAGACCCCTTCGGTACCTTCATGAACCCCCGGGAATGTGTTTACCTGATAGAAATAAGTTACATTTGTTGGAAATATATGCAAACATGGCCACACCTAAAAAGTATACTATAGAGAAGGCAAAAGAAATACTATTGGCATCTCACAGAAAACCAAGAGGGAACAGAAGAATGGAGCTGGTATAATTACATGAAATTCGACATGCATGTAAGGAATGTGAGTTCTAGGAACACAGACCCTAATGGTGGAGTTTTCCTGTAAGCACCAAGGGGGTGAATGAGGAAAGCAAAGTGAGTGACTGGTATTCTCTGTGTGAATACATATTTTACAGTAGTCACAAGACCATTATTATTTCTGACAATCTCTAATCTCTAACTTTCCTATTTTATGTTAAAGTCTCCAAAAAAGCCTAAACATGTGAGTTGCTTGAATGCATACCCAAAACATGCATGACATCTATCTGTCATACAAGACACAAACCTCTCCCACCTCTCAGGAAACCACAGACACACACTTTGCATTTTGCAAAAACATGCACGAAAGAAGCAACCCAGGAACAGGATAAGGGATATATGAAAACATGAAAATTCAGTGAAAATGTTTTTTCATTTAATCTATTAAGAATAAAAATAAGAAAAATTACAATACTTTCATTAATATTCCAAGTCATTTGCTTTTCTAGGCAATGTGAGGAGTGTCTGGCACTCCATATGTAATTTTGCTTTCAGGTTCACACCACTCAGCGATGGAATATTACTCACTATCTCGCTTGATCATTTTTCCTATTTTCGCATACATTTTACCTGCCTCACAAGACATAATAATCTAAGTGAAACTACATATGGGCATCAATATTTGTCAGCTACTTTCCATTCCATCTCTACCACATGAAAGTAAAAAAAAAACCTAAACTTTGTTCGTAAAATAAGGATGTTATCCGCGAAGATTTGAGAAAAAAACAAACAAAATGACTCACAGTGACCATAAATTGATCTCTTTTATCCTCCCACTTTCATATTTCCAACGTTTGAGTATAGGCGTACATGCAGTAAAGATAAACAGTAAATAATTTCAATAATCTCAATTTCATATGCGACATACATAGTATCATAATCATTTGCTTTACAACAAGGTTAAAATATTATTAAGTCCCGACATACATCTCATGTGCATGCAGGTAATGTGAATTCAGATTTGAGTATCCATACAAATTTTTGATAATTTGGAAATATCGTAATCCATAGCTGTCTCATCTAAGGCCTGCATGGAATACTTTGTCATCAAAGTTATCATTCAATGACAAGCAGTATTAAATCAAGCATATTTCAGAAACAAGTACTGTAAGTAAATATTCACCAAGAAACAGCGTTCTTTACCTTGCACCTCTGTAGTCAGCCGTTGTCTTCCTGTGCTGTTCTGGTTAAAAACGAGAGTGAAAGGATCTTTATAGGATAAAAATATCAATCTGAAAAAAGACAGATAAAATCTCACATCAAAGGAATAACTGCAATGTTAGATTCTTCAAATTGTATCAAAGGTCATAGATCACATGCAGATGGCATGCAGCAATATTATTCTTCCGTGAATGGCAAAGGACACACTAGAGACGAAAGACCATCTAACATGTCAGTCTGCAGAGGTTGAGCACAAGTTTTCTTGTGGAAGATGAAAGGCAATTCATGCTACTTAAAAAAAAAAATGTATGTTAAATGTTGTGTCTTTCTGTCCCCCAAATGTTTCACTATGATAAGTAAGCACAATATTAACAGGAAAAATTGATGCTATTTTACATGTTAAAGTTACCTAGAAATTTAGAGACAAAATATTATTTACAGATTGTTGTTGTTTTGTTTTTGTTTTTTTACATATGAAAACAAATGATAAAAAGTAATTTAATTAAACGTTGTGCTACTTTATAGCCTATGACATAATTATTAGGTAATAAAATAATTTATACTATGTCTACTACTGTATGTCTTACAATTACAATTACAAGAAAAAACTCACAAATGAA
>NW_015634502.1:334731-336964 GCF_001515625.1 Sinocyclocheilus rhinocerous
TATATATGATTCACTGGTCTATGTGATCTATCATTTCATTTTTTCCAGCGGAGACAAAAAATAAAAAAGTTTTCCAAAACATGAGCAATAATTGTATCAGGCAACACATCAAATTAATAGTTTCCGCAGAGCTGTAGTGCATTTTAAAACTCACCTGAAGTCGCCACCTTCCCACATAGAATGTGTCATTGCCCGTCAGTATCCAGCACTTATTTATACTCAGAAAATACTCCGTGTCATCACAAAGGAAACAGAAAGAAACGTTCCACAAACAACACTGTGAGGGTATTCATAAACAACTCGCTCCAAAGACCAGGTGCTTACATGGCATCAAACAGTATGTCAAAAGCATAATTAATAAAGAAATAAATATCATGCAATAATGTGTCCCACACATAATTTTATCACTGACCTTTAAGAGACTTTTACGTTTCCATTTACTTTTCAATCATCTTTTGTGTATCGTTTTGAATATACAATCATGTGATTTACACACGTTTAATCGCATAATTTTTTTTGTGTGTCATTACAAAAACAACAGTGACATCAACAATAATCATTTTATTATTAATAATAAATATCATCATCATAAAGTCTCATGATCATTATCATTTTAACTGTAAATTTCTTTCCCTCCAATTTTCTCTTCTGTATTCAGAATTGTAACCAGAATATAAATAACAATTGCTCCCTGGAAATTACATAAATGTTAAATCAATGCATGCTTCTTAAAACTTATGCAGGTAATTCTATGCATATTACATGCAACCCAGGAACAGGATAAGGGATATATGAAAACATGAAAATTCAGTGAAAATGTTTTTTCATTTAATCTATTAAGAATAAAAATAAGAAAAATTACAATACTTTCATTAATATTCCAAGTCATTTGCTTTTCTAGGCAATGTGAGGAGTGTCTGGCACTCCATATGTAATTTTGCTTTCAGGTTCACACCACTCAGCGATGGAATATTACTCACTATCTCGCTTGATCATTTTTCCTATTTTCGCATACATTTTACCTGCCTCACAAGACATAATAATCTAAGTGAAACTACATATGGGCATCAATATTTGTCAGCTACTTTCCATTCCATCTCTACCACATGAAAGTAAAAAAAAAACCTAAACTTTGTTCGTAAAATAAGGATGTTATCCGCGAAGATTTGAGAAAAAAACAAACAAAATGACTCACAGTGACCATAAATTGATCTCTTTTATCCTCCCACTTTCATATTTCCAACGTTTGAGTATAGGCGTACATGCAGTAAAGATAAACAGTAAATAATTTCAATAATCTCAATTTCATATGCGACATACATAGTATCATAATCATTTGCTTTACAACAAGGTTAAAATATTATTAAGTCCCGACATACATCTCATGTGCATGCAGGTAATGTGAATTCAGATTTGAGTATCCATACAAATTTTTGATAATTTAGAAATATCGTAATCCATAGCTGTCTCATCTAAGGCCTGCATGGAATACTTTGTCATCAAAGTTATCATTCAATGACAAGCAGTATTAAATCAAGCATATTTCAGAAACAAGTACTGTAAGTAAATATTCACCAAGAAACAGCGTTCTTTACCTTGCACCTCTGTAGTCAGCCGTTGTCTTCCTGTGCTGTTCTGGTTAAAAACGAGAGTGAAAGGATCTTTATAGGATAAAAATATCAATCTGAAAAAAGACAGATAAAATCTCACATCAAAGGAATAACTGCAATGTTAGATTCTTCAAATTGTATCAAAGGTCATAGATCACATGCAGATGGCATGCAGCAATATTATTCTTCCGTGAATGGCAAAGGACACACTAGAGACGAAAGACCATCTAACATGTCAGTCTGCAGAGGTTGAGCACAAGTTTTCTTGTGGAAGATGAAAGGCAATTCATGCTACTTAAAAAAAAAAATGTATGTTAAATGTTGTGTCTTTCTGTCCCCCAAATGTTTCACTATGATAAGTAAGCACAATATTAACAGGAAAAATTGATGCTATTTTACATGTTAAAGTTACCTAGAAATTTAGAGACAAAATATTATTTACAGATTGTTGTTGTTTTGTTTTTGTTTTTTTACATATGAAAACAAATGATAAAAAGTAATTTAATTAAACGTTGTGCTACTTTATAGCCTATGACATAATTATTAGGTAATAAAATAATTTATACTATGTCTACTACTGTATGTCTTACAATTACAATTACAAGAAAAAACTCACAAATGAA